>NW_021835501.1:42500-52408 GCF_006345805.1 Octopus sinensis
TAAAATGGCAGTAATCCTTTTTCATGTTCACAAACGACTGATACCAAAATAATGTATTGAGATGTATTTAAGTTATTCTTGCTATTTCATTGGGATCTTTTCGGTTTGAACGGCAGTTTTTAAAAATATTTTCCACGTAACTAAACACTTTTAACTTCGTATACTGGTAGAATGTGTTTATAAAACATATTTTTCTCTTGGCTTTATTGAGAAAATTCTATAGTTTGTAAGATATTCGTTGTTTTTTTCTTTCTTCAATTTCTGCAATTTCACCCAATCAATGACGTCTATTGAGGTGAAAACATTCTGTGCCGTATGAATATGTCCCTCGTTTAAGAAACAGATTGTGTTTATTTACATTTGTGTGGAAGAAAAAAGATCCCTTCCCCCACCCCTAACCCTAACTAACCCTAACCCTAAAACAGATTGAAATGCAATAGATCGATACTAGGGTCATAATTATGGGTGACAATTTCATATGACAACGCTAGAAAAACTGCCGTTCAAACCGAAAAGATCCCAATTTTCTGGTTTTAAAAAGGTTTTAAAAATCATATTTTAAATTATGTAATAAAATTCTTTAATAAATATATTTCCATTGTAGATAACATCTGTAAAAAGATAGTTTTGAATTGAGCAGTGAAGGTTCGCTAGTTTGTAGTTTTCATTACACTGAGTAACAGAATTAAAATTTTTTTTTGTCTTTGATCAATAAGTGTTATTTCCTATTTGCTTCTATCTAGAAATTAAAGGAAATGACTACTATTCCCTTCAGACTTTGTTTTTGTGACCTGAAAATCAATGTTTTAAAACTGACCAATTTTCTGTTACATTTCAGATAGAGTCAGCGCTGAGTTGCTGAAGCAGAAAGATCGTTATAGAAAATATTCTGCTCAATATTACAAATTTGCTTATACTCTTTTTACTCTTTTTTTACTCTTTTTACTTGTTTCAGTCATTTGACTGCGGCCATGCTGGAGCACCGCCTTTAATCGAGCAACTCGACCCCGGGACTTATTCTTTTGTAAGCCCAGTACTTATTCTATCGGTCTCTTTTGCCGAACCGCTAAGTAACGGGGACATAAACACACCAGCATCGATTGTCAAGCAATGCTAGGGGACAAACACAGACACACAAACACATACACGCATACATATATATACATATATACGACGGGCTTCTTTCAGTTTCCGTCTACCAAATCCACTCACAAGGCTTTGGTCGGCCCGAGGCTATAGTAGAAAACATTTGCCCAAGGTGCCACGCAGTGGGACTGAACCCGGAACCATGTGGTTGGTAGACAGCTACTTACCACACAGCCACTCCTTGAACATGTCCCTTAGTGGCTGATAATATGTGCATCTCTGACAAATGAGCAGGAGTAGTGGAGGAGCATCATAGCCAGTCCATCACAGCGTTACTCAAGAAACAGGAAGAGAGAGTGAGAGAACGTTGTGGCGAAAGAGTACAACAGGGGTCGCCACTATCCCGTTGCCGGAGCCTCGTGGAGCTTTTAGGTGTTTTCGCTCAATAAACACACACAACGTTCGGTCTGGGAATCGAAACCGTGATCCTCCGACCGCGAGTCCGCTGCCCTAACCACTAGGCCATTGTGCCGCCATCAATAAAATATAGCTTACAACGAGATGAACATATTTTGTTACTATATATTGAATTGAAGGCGGCGAACTGGTAGAATCATCAAAGCGTCGGACAAAATGCCTTTCGCTATTTCTTCCGACTCATTTCGTTCTGAGTTCAGATTCCGCCGGGGTCAACTTTACCTTTCATATCTCTAATGATCAGAAAAGAAGAAAAAATAATCTCATCACTTTCAGATGAAGGATCTTTTCGGTTTGAACGGCAGTTTTTTCTAGCGGTGTGATATGAAATTGTCACCCATAATTATGACCCTAGTATCGATCTATTGCATTTCAATCTCTTTTAAGGTTAGGGTTAGGGGTGGGGGAAAAGGTATATTTTTTTCTTCACAAATGTAAATAAACTCAATCTGTTTCTTAAACGAAGGACATATTCATACGGCACAGAATATTTTTTTTACCTCAATAGACGTCACTGATTGGTTGAAATTGCAGTTACGTGGAAATTATTTTAAAAAACTGCCGTTCAAACCGAAACGATCCCAGATGAAACCTAGACAAATTTCTTGAAGGGATACCAGATAAGCCACCTTTACCTGCATACATCTCAGTCAACAACAACTCCCTACTTGAAAGGGCTACGATACCACAAAACTTCACTTAAAAATAACTTAACAGATCAAAAAAAAAATGTCAACTTACGGCTACGGGACTTGAACCCGTACCCTTCTGATACCGGTTGAGGACTTTACTATTAAGTTAAACGGCCCACTAACCGCACTTACTATCAATTTTAACGCTGAATAATAATAGCTTTGGGTATGCTACTACATTTTATAAACAAACTTTTTGGAAGCATCAAGCATGTTCGGTATTTTATAGACAAGAAAGTAAACTCGGAACAGTATAACCGTGAACACAGCAAAAAGATTGGGTATTATACCTTTATATGGAGGAAAAAAGTTGCCAAAAGACAGCTACGTTTAAAATACATGGAGTTTTATCAGGGAATGAAACTTCGAAGATATACTGTCAACTTTATTAGTATTAATAAAGCTACTTGTAACACCCACCCTTTGTGGTTAGCCACATTGAGATGGCTATTATACTTTACATTGTCCAGCGGTTACTGTTTACATCTCGTTCAGAGATATATTATTGCTTGCAGACAGTTTTTCGAAATCAGTGACGGAAGTTACTAGAAAAACACTGAAGTATTTGCATACAGGCTTTCCCTTTCATCGTAAACCGGTGATTACCGCCCGTTGACAAGAGGCAACAACCTCGAAACTGCAGTCCGTGCGTATCACTTAGGCTTACGAGAGAGGGATGGCCTCCCTTTGCAAATACCATAAGGGCACAGATAGTGTGCCTAAAGCCAGCTGGAGACAATGATCTCCTGGGGCTAAAAGCTACAGTAACACCCACCCTTTGTGGTTAGCCATATTGAGATGGCTATTATACTTTACATTTATTAGTATTATTTAGTAGATAATCTTTTAATGTGAAGTATGTTTGTCTGTGTTTTGTTTAGCCCAGAGTTGTCTCTGAGGTAACTGACCAATTGCAAAGTATTTTCTTCTTGAAATACTGTAAATCTGTGTCTTTCTTTTGATGGAAGTTTGTGGTTTAAGAGAGATTTTCCAAGATCAGCAAGGGCATGCTGAAGCGTTTCAGATAGAGTCTCAAGAAAGAAAGGAGAGGAGACTTCCCCAAGATCAGCAAATGCATGCTGCAGCACTTAATGCTGAATCATTAAAACGACGTTTTCATGATTAGACAGAGGTCCAGTAAAACAACTCTCAGAAACAGACTACGTACAAGATCAGTACAAGAAGCCTGTAGTACGTCAAATGGAGTCTCAATACGGAAGGGAGATGAGACTTTCCCAGATCAGCAAAAGCATGCTGCAACATATCAGATGGAGTCTCAATACAGAAGCGAGATGAGATTTTCCCAAGATCAGCAAAGGAACGTCATATGGAATCTCAAAAGAGAAGGGAGATGAACAGCTCCTCCCCAACCTTTTATGGATCTTCTGGAAGGCACTTCCATTCAATCAAAAAATTTTCTGAACAATATCAGACAATACAATTCTGCATTTCAAATGACATCATTTGGTTCGTCTAAGGAGATAGTTGAACGTGGATTTACGCCAATGTTCAAAGTTCAAGGGCAAGTCTATCACCTCATTGCGTCCCTGTTACCCCAAAAATGA
The DNA here is from genome assembly GCF_006345805.1 of Octopus sinensis. Taxonomy (NCBI): domain Eukaryota; kingdom Metazoa; phylum Mollusca; class Cephalopoda; order Octopoda; family Octopodidae; genus Octopus; species Octopus sinensis. Next base: position 46,321 of record NW_021835501.1, read on the forward strand.
ACAACGAGTATATCCACTAACAGCTTGGCAGTGCGTTAAAAAATCACATACCCTCCACCCTCAATTTTCCATGACAGGTTAGGATCTAGAATACTCCAAACGGACACATGACATGTCGCTTAGTCGAATTAGCCCACTATTTACTCCACAAATGTTTTGTTGTCAATGCTTTACTTTCCCTTATTACCTGTTTCAACATAACTGTAATATATATACAAACTATGCCATTTTAACCCCGAACAACGCCGGGTAACTCTGCTAGTATATATATATATATATATATATATATATATATATATATATATATATATATATATATATATATATCGTACCCCTACTGCATATATCTCTCAGATATTTAGAAATGTAATATTTCTATTTTTGTAATCAGTGGATTTATTTCACTAGAATTCTTATATGTTTACAAGGGCTAGACAGGCATCTCCAACTAGCAGGCCAGGCTAATCCAGACTGATGACGAGCAAAGACTCAGAAACTATCTCTGAATGCAGGCTTAGTTGGGTGGGGGTGCTTGTCTCCCCCTTGTAAACATAAGGGCACAGAAAATGTGCCAAGGCCGACAGGAAGCGTTGCTGCTTCCTAGGGCTAAATAGCAATGGTGTGATTCCCTTCATGGGACTGTCATATTGACAGTATACAACTACTCTCTCTCTCATTCTCTCTCTCTCTGCTTGACAACCGATGCTGGTGTGTTTACGTCCCCGTCACTTAGCGGTTCGGCAAAAGAGACCGATAGAATAAGTACTGGGCTTACAAAGAATAAGTCCCGTGGTCGATTTGCTCGACTAAAGGCGGTGCTCCAGCATGGCCACAGTCAATTGACTGAAACAAGTAAAAGAGTAAAGAGTATATGTTTTATTAGTTCCCCATCACGACTTGACAATCGGTGTTGGTGTGTCTATGTCCTCGTAACTTAGCAGCTCGGCAAAAGATCGATAGAATAAGTACCAGGCTTTAAAGAAAGAAAAAAAAATAGGTACTGGGTGTTGATTCGTTCGACTAAAAATTCTTCAAGGCGGTGCCCCAGTATGGCCGTAGTCTAATGCTTGAAACAAGTAAAAGATAAAACTTCCTACATGAGGTGAACAGGTTTGCATTTCTTTCCCACATGTACCGACCCCCCACCCTTACTCATTACAATTCTTTTTATTAATCAGTATTTCTTCATTTTATTCCGATATGCCTGGAGGATTCTCATTTTCTTTCGACATACAAAAAATAAATAAATAAAATAAAGACAAAACAAAAACTCTCAGAATTCACACCGCAAAAAGGTAAATAAAAGAAATAAAAATATCTAGAAAATAATAAATAATAAATAAAAATAAAAATCTAGAAATAAAAAGAATAAAAAAAATAAAAACAAATGTCTAGCAATAAAAAATATATAAAATTTCTACTTGGAAAAATCTACATTTTTCTAATTTCTTTTAGTATTTCCTCTAGCTTTTTTTTCTCATCAATATACTTTATTGTTAATAGTAGAATATGATAAAGCAAATGAAATTCAAACACCAAATTAAATTTGTTGAAGTTGGTTATGAAAATTCTGCCAAGTAGTAAAACGAAGAAAATTTCAGTGTAAAAATGGAATTTGTAGAAATTTAATACAATACTTTCCCTAAAGAATAATTTTCATGTTTCTTAACTTTCATATTTTTTTCCCTCCCACATCGAGTTTTTATAAATTTTATTATTATTATTATTATTATTATTATTATTATTATTATTATTATTATTATTTTCTGCTGAAATGATTAAATTTGAGTGAAATCAATTGGAAAACAATGTAAAGATAAATAAATAGTAGATAAATAAAAAATAAAATGAAATAAGAATGAATTGAAATGAAAATAAAATAGAATAACAATAAAAAATAAAATAAAAAATCAATAAAAGTAGAATAAAATATAAAAAAAAGAACGAATATATATAAAAAGATGTAATAATCTTTTCTGCTTTAGGCACAAAATTTTTGGGTAGGGGGCCAGTCAATTAGATCGACCCCAGTACGCAACTGGTACTTAGTTTATCGACCCAGAAAGGATGATAGGCAAAGTGGATCTCGGCGGAATTTGAACTCAGAACGTAAAGACGAACGAAATACCTATTTCTTTACTACCCACAAAGGGCTACACACAGAGAGGACAAACAAGGACAGACAAACGGATTAAATAGTTTATATCGACCCCAGTGCGTAACTGGTACTTATTTAATCTACCCCGAAAGGATGAAAGCCAAAGTCGACCTTAGCGGAATTTGAACTCAGAACGTAGCGGCAGACGAAATACCTATTTCTTTACTACCCACAAGGGGCTAAACACAGAGAGGACAAACAAGGACAGACAAACGGATTAAATAGTTTATATCCACCCCAGTGCGTAACTGGTACTTATTTAATCTACCCCGAAAGGATAAAAGGCAAAGTCGATCTCGGCGGAATTTGAACTCAGAACGTAAAGACAGACGAAATACCTATTTCTTTACTACCCACAAAGGGCTACACACAGAAGGGACAAACAAGGACAGACAAACAGATTAAGTCGATTATATCGACGCCAGTGCGTAACTGGTACTTATTTAATCGACCCCGAAAGGATGAAAGGCAAAGTCGACCTCGGTGGAATTTGAACTCAGAACGTAGCGGCAGACGAAATACCGCAGAGCATTTCACCCGGCGTGCTAACGTTTCTGCCAGCTCGCCGCCGTGAAAAATGTGAATATTGATTATTTATTAGTCAACGACGCGTCACGTCACCGAAGATTACGTCTTTGCATCCGATCGTGTAATATTCTTGATGACAATAACATCTGTAAATTTTCTCCAGGCTTTTATTTAGTACAAGAAATGCTTCACCTATATTCTTGCCTTCTTCTGTCATGTGTGTGTGTGTGTGTGCACGCCCGCGCTTGTGTCTGTGTGTATGCGTGCGTGTGTATATGCGTATGTTTGTGTATTTGTGGTATCTTTTCTCCAACTTTTCCTTATATGTTATATTTCTCTTTTATCTTTTACTTGTTTTAGTTGTCAGATTGCGGCCATGCTGAAGCACTGCTTTGAAGAATGTTTAGTCGAATGAATCGACTTATTATTGTTTTAAAAGCCCGGTACTAATTCTATCGATCTTTTTGCCGAACTGCTAAGTTACGGGGGACGTAGACACACCAATACCGGTTATCAAGTGGTGGTGGTGGGAGACAAACACAGATACAAAAGCACACACACACACACACACAACACACACACACACACACACATATTTATGACGAGCTTCTTTGAGTTTCCGTTTCCCAATTCCACTCAGAAGGCTTGGGTCGGTCTGAGACCATAGCAGAAGTCACAAGCTCAAAATGCCACATCCAGTGGGATTGAACCTAGAACCATGTGGTTGGGAAGCAAACTTCTTAGCACAAAGTCACACCTGCGCCTTTACGCTTTCTTCTGTCTGCATCTAATCAAGGATATAAGCCAATGTCCAACGCTTTACTGTTGTTTAGCCATTGGACAGCCTGGCTCAGGCAGCCTATGCATGATCAAAGACAAAGTCCATCTACCACCATCTCTCTTTTTATTTAGACATCATGTATCTAGGGGTGGAGCAACCTCGATAAAGTAGCCCTATGATCACAGATGTTCCATCTATGATCACTTCGCTTATTTTCAGACAACATGTCTCTAAGGGCAGCAAACTCTGATCAAGAGCCTTATGATCGAAGATGGTCCATGTATGCCTATCCCGCTTTTTTCAACTTTCATATATTTAGGTAGAGGGCAGCCTTGATCAAACAGCTCTGTGATAAAACAAACAAACTGTCCTAGTTTCTTTTTCAGGCATTATTCGACTAGGTGGTGGGGTAGCCTCGATTACGTACCCTTATGATAAAAGATGGGCCTTCTATGACCATTTCGCTTTATTTATTTTTCCGACATCATATATCTAGGACTCACTTGGTAAAGGATGCGTGGTGTTCGATCATATAATAATATAAATATATGCATATATACATACATATATGTACATACCTACATATATATGTATATATATATACATGCATATATGGGTACAGGACATAAAAAAACGTTGAACACAATGAGAAACAAAAACATAAAAACAAAAACATAGAAAACGACCTTTTTTTCGAACAACGAAAAAAAAACAAACACAGAAACGATACATGCAACATAAAGAGCTTTCACTCTCCGCAAAAAGTCCCAAATTTTATTTAATTTGCTTTGCGGGAAGGACTGTTTCAACGAAGTCGCATATTGTCCTTGCCTTCGGTACGCGGAGTAGATGAAACAGGGACAACTGATGAAGAGGAATATTATTTATGTTGCATATCTCGTTTCTCTGTTTCGTTTTCTGTTTTCGTTTCTCATTGTGTTCTATGTTTTTTGGATGTCCTGTACCCATATATGCATGTATATATACATATATATGTAAGTATGTATATATGCATATATATATATATATATATATATATATATATATATATATATATATATATATATATATACATGTGTGTGCGTGCGTGTGTGTGTATGTGTGTGTGCACAGCGGGGTGGAAAAGTAAGTATCGCATCAATGTTATAATAATTAATTAATTATAATTATTAGTACATTAAATTAGTTAGCTTCATTTTTGATATTTTCAGTGTCATTAATCATAATTATACATTTATCATTACTATAACAATACTTTTATCGTAACTTTTAATTTCTTTGATAAAAATAAATGAGTATTGTACGTGTTTTCTTTTTCATAACTGAATATCTACTTTTGCACCACCCTGTATGTGTCTAAGATATTTTCCCATTTTCTATTCCTGCATGTTTTAATAATTACTGGTATCTTTATATTATATATGTAAAGCATAATATGTTATACATGTATGTATATTGTTGTAATTGTCATTTTAGTAAATAAATAAATAAATTGACATAATATAATGTCTAAAAGTTGATGAATTTGATCCCCTCCATTTTCTTATTGCTCTCTCTCTCTCTCTCTCTCTCTTTCTATATATATATATATATATAAATATATATATTTACGTGTGTGTGTGTGAGTCTTTGTGTCTGTGTTTGTGACCCCACCATCGCTTGACAACCGATGTTGGTGTGTTTACGTCCCCGTAAATTAGCGGTTCGGCAAAGAGAGACCGATAGAGAGACCGATAGGCTTACAAAAAATAAGTACTGGAGTCGATTTGTTCAACTAAAAAAAAAAACTCTTTAAGGCGGTGCTCCAGCATGGCCGCAGTCAAATGACTGAAACAAGTAAAAGAATAAAAGAATAAAAGAATTTCGTGCAATGTAAGAGAAACAAAATACTTTTGGTATGTATCGCTGCGCCTTTTTTTTAATGTGCTCACTCCCACTAACTTTAAACCTGGTTACGTTTCTGACACGACACATCAATTGTAGAAAAAAAACCACAGCTGTTTGTGTAAGGTTGTAGCATTTCATATTTTCACGCTGGCTTGAAGTATTTCCTTTAATTATGTTTCAGCTTCTTTACGTACAACTTGTTTAAAAAAATATACCATTACTGGGACTAGCTTTTCTTTATCTTCTGGTTTCCATATTCCGTGACTAATTGCTCAGGACATTGACCATGAATGCGTTAATTTGTGTCGAGGTCGTTCGCTTGTTGCAAAATGTATGCGTCATATTGCGTCTCTGTATTTCGGTTTTTGATCTTTTCGTATATGTTGGCTCAGTTTACTATGATGCACCGCATGCAGCATAGCAAAATTTTATTTCCTCATCTCAAAGGTGGTAGGATGGGAGGAACGGTAAGACGAGAACAGTAAAATATTTTGCGTTACTTAGTTTCAACTTTTTACGTTGTAAGCTCGAATCACACTTTGTCTTTCGTTTTCCTAGGGCCAATAACATGAATAATTGGAGTTGATTTTAACCCACACCTACCTGGGTCCCATTGTCTAACTTTATTCTCCACCTGGGCCCCTGAGAAAAAATATAAATAGTTACATATATAGCTCAAGAATAATGATTGCAGGCAAGCTAATGGACAGAATCAGCTGCATTTTCTTTTTCTA
>NW_021835502.1:5000-7500 GCF_006345805.1 Octopus sinensis
GTTGTTGTTGTTGTCACGATTGTTCTTCCGGTCGTTCGTGCTAATACTGTCGTTGTCATCCTTGGTACTATCGTTGTTGTTGTTGTTGTTATTGTAGTTGTTGCCATTGTTTTTGTTGTTGTTGTTGTTATCGATAATACCGTACTTGTCGTTGTGATTGTTTTTGTTGTTGTTGTTGTTGTGCTTGGTATGATTTACTACTATGCTGATTAAGGACACTTAAAACACAGCCGTAGTCACACAACGAGTAATTGGATATCACCAGACAGTATAAAACACACACACACATACACACATACACACACACACACATATATATATATATGCACACACACACACACACTCACACGTTCACACATTCACACGCACACACAAATAGTCATAAGCATATTCGCACACATCACAAACACAAGTCCAGTACAGGACACATATACGACAAAAATCGCGAGTACTTTAAACAGAGCAGATCTCTATCTCACAATACAGGCCACAGAAATAAACAAATACACACACACATACAAAGACATACACATACACACACACACAAACACACACACACGGACAAACGCGCGCGCGCGCAAGCCCGGAACAAACGTTATAGATAATCAAACACATATGGCTAGGCTGTATGGTTAAGAAGGTAAATTTTCAACCTCGTGGTTTCGGGTTCAGGCATCCTTCAGTGCGGCACACTGCGCACAGGTCTTCTACTATAGCCATAGGCCGACCAATGCCATGTGAAAGAAAGTCTGGTACAGGGGAAGTAAAGAGAACGTAAAAGAAATATATGTCTACGAGAGAGTGTCTTTCTGTCTGTGTCCCCACTCACACTCACACTCACACAACCCGCTTGACAGCAGGTGTTGGTTTGTTTACGTATCAGTAAAGGAGAGCGCTAGAGTAACTACCAGGCATTAAAAAAATATGCAGCGGGGTCGATTTGTACGATTATAACCCTTCAAAGTTGTGCCCCAGCATGGCTACAGTATTGTGACTGAAATAAATGAAAGTACCAGTTACGATAAATAAAGTACCAGTTACGCACTGGGGTCGATGTAATCGACTTGATCCGTTTGTCTGTCCTTGTTTGTCCTCTCTGTGTTTAGCCCCTTGTGGGTAGTAAAGAAATAGGTATTTCATCTGCCGTTACGTTCTGAGTTCAAATTCCGCCGAGGTCGACTTTGCCTTTCATCCTTTCGGGGTCGATAAATTAAGTACCAGTTACGTACTGGGGTCGATGTAATCGACTTAATGCCTTTGTCTGTCCTTATTTGTCCCCTCTATGTTTAGCCCCTTGTGGGCAATAAAGGAATATATAAGTAGACGATGTTGGAAAGTCTAGCAGTTTCGGGATTTGAATTCAGGATGCAGAGAAGCGGAACAGATACTAGCGCAAGGCATCTCAGCCTAATTTCTAACGTTCCACATATCCATTGTTCTGTACAATGTTCTGTACATATCCATTGTTCTGTACTATTATTTATATAGCTGTAAATGGATAACCCTGCGATAGGCTAGCGTTCCGTCAGAGGGGAAATGTTGGCTTACTCATCTTGCCAATGGTGTAGTATCATTCGAAAGCTATAACAAAGCGAAGAGCTGCTAGAAACGTTAAGCACGCTGGGCGAAATGCGTAGCCGTATTTCGTCTGTCGTTACGTTCCTAGTTCAAACTCCGCCGAGGTCGACTTTGCCTTTCATCCTTTCGGGGTCGATAAATTAAGTACCAATTACGCACTGGGGTCGATGTAATCGACTTAATCCGTTTGTCTGTCCTTGTTTGTCCCCTCTATATTTAGCCCCTTGTGGGCAGTAAAGAAATAAGAAACGTTAGCACGCCGGGCGAAATGCGTAGCCGTATTTCGTCTGTCGTTACGTTCCTAGTTCAAATTCCGCCGAGGTCGACTTTGCCTTTCATCCTTTCGGAGTCGATAAATAAAGTACCAGTTACGCACTGGGGTCGATGTAATTGACTTAATCCGTTTGTCTGTCCTTGTTTGTCCCCTCTATATTTAGCCCCTTGTGGGCAGTAAAGAAATAAGAAACGTTAGCACGCCGGGCGAAATGCGTAGCCGTATTTCGTCTGTCGTTACCTTCCTAGTTCAAATTCCGCCGAGGTCGACTTTGCCTTTCATCCTTTCGGGGTCGATAAAATAAGTACCAGTTACACACTGGGGTCGATGTAATCGACTTAATCCCTTTGTCTATCCTTGTTTGTCACCTGTGTGTTTAGCCCCTTGTGGGTAGTAAAGAAATATATAATAAAGCGAGGAATCAGTGAATTCCTTCCCATACACTACTCTGAGTTTCCCGGCAAGCCATGGATATAAAGTTATCTTATTTTTATTTGGAAATCAACACATGTGCCATCGTTTATAGCTCTTGCTTGAAGCCAGTACAAGAAAAACAACCGCACTGGCTTACTGGAAAATCCCGAGTATTCTGTATATAATTTCTATTGGGATGTCCTGAAAGTTCGTGCCGATTTATAGTAGCTTACA
>NW_021835502.1:12500-30000 GCF_006345805.1 Octopus sinensis
ACGTAGCAATGATCCAGTCTGTGTTTTCTTCTATAGCCTCCAACCATTATTCTTGTATTGTTATGAAAGCTGCAACGTTAATAGGTGCACATTCGGTGCACCACTCTATTAAATGAAATAACAACACTGCAATATAATGCAACCAAAGACTCTTTAGATAAATACATTCGTTGTCGTCGTCGTTGTTGCTGTTGTTGTTATTGTTGTTGTTGTTGTTGTTGTTGTTGTTATTGTCGTTGTTGTTGCTTTCATATTTATTTTACTCGCTTGTGTCCGTGTTTTTCAGCGATTTCATTGCTTCCCACAGCTGTTGAACTTGCTGTCGTTCCTATTATTGTCGTTGCTGTCCTTATTGGTGGTGGTGGTGGTGGTGGTGGTGGTGGTGGTGGTGGTGGTGGTGGTAGTGGTGATGATGGTGTTAGTGATAATGTTTTTGGTTGCTTTGGTCATTAGACTTCGGCTCATGTCAGTGCATCGATGCTGTGGATACACACACACACACACACACACATATATATATATACATATACATATATATATATACATATACACACATATATACATACATATATGCACATATATATCTGTGCGTGCGTGCGTGTGTGTGTGTGTAGAAAAGTAGATAAGCACAGGTAAGGTAAGATTAATGAGTATATTTACATGGTATGCAAAACACAAAGTACGGAATACAGAATGAAAAACGCAAAGACAATATAATAGTCTTGACAGCTGTTTCGGTTCAACCATGGCAATATATGTAAAATTCATTTTTAACTATAGAAGCTTTGCTCTTACGAGCGAGGATTATATATTGTTTATGTCATTATTTATGAATATATATGTATATATATATCACGCACCACTGCACTATACACCACCATACACACAACACCACATCACATCACACCACCACGCACACACTAGCACTGACCACTTCCCAGCCCTACATCAACACACCTACACATACACACACGCACGCGTACCGTTTTGGGATCGCCACTACTTTATTATTTCCCCGTCTTCCTAGCTCTCCTGTATGACCCCTCTGTCCGACATTCGCCCATGATGGATCGGTAGCCACTACACATTCCTTATTTTCTCTCCTTGTTTCTTTCTGTGTTCGTTTCTGTGAAAGAGCATAGGCTCGAAACGTTAAAGACTTTTTCACTTCCCCAGCGTTAAACTGATACATCTGTTTGTTGTCTAAACCACCTGACTTCGTCTTTTTTTGTATGTGTATTCTCCCTACATATATATATATATATATATATATATATATATACCTACCTGTACGCACATATACGTCTGTATGTGTATGTTCGCCTCTCTGTATATGTATATGTATATATAAACACACACACATACACGCGCGCACGCACATACCCACATAAACTCACACACACACACACACGCATCCACACGCACGTACGCACCTCTGTAGCTTGCCGTTGAGTCTCTCTCTATATTTTTTTCTGACAGGATTACATGTGTGAACCACTTGCTTAAAATTGCTACCACATCATCTCCCTTATCTCAGTGAAGAGTTCCCTATAGGATTTCATTTAATGCAATATTGCTACTAGCGTATTTTCTATATGGCAAACATTAGCAGAGGTGGCTATTTTGAAATGGCGAAGCGGACATTTTAAAAGTTTACTATCAAAAAGACCAGTTTGTTTTCTAATAGCTAACATTTCACAATATATTAAAGTTAATATTAATATATATTATTAATTTCTTCCTCTCCTACTCCCATAAACTGTATTTTTTTAGTTATTTTGTTAGATTTGTTTTTACTGTTGCTTTTTTTTTTTTGCCTGTTAAGTTTGTTTTCGTTCTTTTTTTAGTTATATTTCCCCATTTTTTTCTATACCTATTATTAATTTTTTTTTCGTGCAAAAATAACAAATATTGATTTGTTAGCTAGAAATATTATTATACAATATTAATGGATAATCTATATGGATTTCAAGTTTTTCGCTTTTGGTTGGTTTGTTTTTGCATTTTTCTTCATTTACTTGTTGGCGATGTGGGTGGATTATATTTTTCCCTATTCTCTCGAATGCCATCCCTGCTCACTCACTCACTTTCTCTCTCTCACTCTATCTATCTATCTATCTATCTATCTATCCATCATCTATCTATCTATCCATCATCTATCTATCTATCTATCTATCTATCTATCTATCTATCTATCTATCTATCTATCTATCTATCTATCTATCCCACTCTCTCTCTCTATCTATCTATCTATCTATCTATCTATCTATCTATCTATCTATCTATCTATCTATCTATCTCACTCTCTCATTCTCTCTTGCTTAAGATCCACTCCTCCGCGAACAGTCTTTATTCCATTATTTTTCCGCCTACCTTTTATCTATGCCTAAACGCGCGCGCGAATGCAGGCACGCACACACACACACACACACACACACACACACACACACACACACACACACCACACAAACACGCACACATTTATATATTCATATGTGTATATATATATATATGTATATGAAATTTCTCATTTTATAAACTTGTATTGAATCCTATTAAATTTCTGCAAAGGCCAGATACATTTCTACGAAGAAATAATAAAATAGATTGTAATATAAATAGACTGGTGATTAAACAGACCTTAGGCTATGACAGGTATTTATAATTACGGACGCAAATCAATTTCATCAGATGTGTATATGCAGGCACAACTTCGTTCTTTTATTCTTTCATTCTTTTAATTGCTTCAGTCATTTGAGTGCGGCCATGTAGGAGCACCGCTGTATAGGAATTTAGTCGAACAAATCCACCCCAAAGTTTTTCTTTGTAAGCCTAGTACTTAATCTATCATTTGCGCTATGCAGAACCACTAAGTTACGGGGACGTAATCAAACTGACATCGGTTGTCAGGCGATGGCAGCGGACAAACACAGACACACATTCATAGATATATGTGCGTGTGTGTGTGGAGGTGCAATGGCCCAGTGGTTAGGGTAGCGGACTCGTGGTCGTAAGATTATGGTTCCGATTCCCAGACTGCGCGTTGTCAATGTTTATTGAGCGAAAACACCTAAAAGAAAAAAGGTCCACGAAGCTTCGGCAGAGAAGGGGTGGCGAACCCTTCTGTACACTTTTACTACAACTTTCCTTCACTTTTCTGTTGTACCTATATTTAAAAGGGTCAGCCTTGTCACAGTCTGTGTCACGCTGAATCTCCGCGAGATCTTTGTTAAAGGCACAAGTGTCTGTGGAGTGCTCAGCCACTTGCACGTTAATTTCACGAGCTGGCTGTTCCGTTGATCGGATCAACTGGAAGCCTTGAAACCAACGGAATGCATATACATATATGTATATATATGTATGTATATGTATGTATATATATATATATATATATATACTTACATATAAGACCAAAGGGGTACGGGCGCCGCTATATATATATATGTTTATATGTGTATTATGCATGTGTATATATATATATATATATATATTATATATATATATATATATATATATATATCAATATAAAATGGGACAAGAACGCAAAACATCCAGATAGACGATACAAAAAATACGGACGGGTCATTCGAAGCTTTAATCTTCAGTCAAGAACCGGATCATCCTCGCATTTCGGCTGATTAATCTTGAGATTGCTCCAATCTGGCCAGCCCCAAGGAAAGACTAATATATATTATATATATATATATATATATATATATATATATGTACTTTTTGGTGATGTCATAAAAATTTATCAACTTTCGAAGTAACATGAAATAATTCTTTTGAGGAGTAGTGGATCTCGTAGCACATAAAGCTATAAAATATAGCTTGTGAATATTTGAAATCAAATGTTATCGTATGTATGAGATAATGGCTTAAGGTTTGTTGTTGTCTTTACATCATATCAAGGTGAGTGGTCAGTGAAAAGGCAATGAAAGACGATATATGATCAGTTGGGGTCTGAATGGCCTCGCAAGCCTCTATGACTTCTGAACAGTACTTGGCCATCCCAGATCACTGCCCCATTTTTGAGTGTAGAGTAGATACGAAAGAAAGGAGACTGATCGTTTAACTGAGAAACCCCTCTTGATTTTCTTGTAACATTTCTCATTGTTTTCAGTTGAAAGCCTACCCAGGACAACTTCGCCTTTCATTCCACTCTGGTTCGATAATCTAAATTTGTAGCAGTGATGTTCTGAGATTAATATAATCGATTCTAACCGCCCCTTGACATCCATATATTTCCCGTCTGTTTGTCCTTCTGATTCATAATTCTAATTATGTGACCATTACTAATCATGTGTCATAACCACTACCGCTCTTCGGATTTCTTAGTCCCACATAAGGAACAGTAACGACGAGCAACAATCATGCCAAATTTCTTCGTTTCACTCCAGGCAATTTGCCATCTTGCTTATGAACAACATTCCGTGTGATTTGCTTATTTCCATGGGAAAATATTAATTTTCCGTTCATGAAATCTTTCCTCCAGCAACTGCATCACCCGATGATTAATCTGAGGATTTGTGTATATCTCGATACGAAATCAATCAAATTTCTGTCGTGTGTGCATGCATGTATGTATGTATGTATGCATGTATGTATGTATGTATGTAAGTATGTATGTATGTATGTATGTATGTATGTATGTATGTATGTATATAGTATGTATGTATGTATGTATGTATGTGGTATGTATTATGTATGTATATATATATATATATATTATATATTATATATATATATATATATATAGTTTTTTTATTCTTTATGTGTTTCAGCTAGGCGGGGTGTGGTCATGCTGGAGCATATATATATACATATGTATGTATATATATATATATATATATATATATATATATATATATATATATATATATATATATATATATATACATATGTATACATATATAATATGTATATATAAATACATACATATGTATACATATATAAATATATAGTCATATCTATATAATATATACACACCACAAAATATATACATATGAATGTATATCTATATATATTTATGCATGTGTGTGTGTACGTGTGTGTGTGTACATGTGTTTGTTTGAGTGTTTGTGTGTGTGTGTGTGTGTGTCTGTCTGTGTGTGTGTGCTTGTATTATAATTATAAGAAAACATTAAATATGAACTATGGAAGAATCTACTGCCTCGAGGAACAAAACCTCTTTCCCTCCTACAATAATAATAATAATAATAATAATAATAATAATAATAATAATAATGATGATGATAATAATAATAATGACAGTAGTAGTAATAATAATAATAATAATGATGATAATAATAATAATAATAATAATAATAATAATGATGATGATGATGATGATGATGATGATGATGATGATGATGATGATGATAATAATAATAATAATAATAATAATAATAATAATAATATAATATATATAATAATAATAATAATAATAATAATAATAATAATAATAATAATAATAATAATCGAGATTGCGTAGGAAACTGTGTCAGTAAAGTCTTTTCCGGTGATAACATACATTGTTGCTGATGATTATCAAGAGTTTTGATGTAGGGCAGTGGCCAGATGGATTACACCTGGGTGAGTGGAGAGAGAAGAAGAGGAGAGAAGGAAAAGAGTGAAAATGATGGGTGCGAGGAGGAGTAGGAGACCGACAGACGGAGAGAGGAAGAGAGAAAGAGAGAGTGAGTGAGTGATTGAGAGACAGTGAGTGAGTAGGATAGAGAGTTCGAAGTAAAAAAAAATTAAAGGATGGATTGGGTTTTGTAGACACAAGACAGATCATAACTGGTAGAGGGTATGTGTTTGTTTGTATACGTGCGTGGGTGCCCACGTCTATATGTATATGTATACAAACATACATACATGCATACAAGTATATATGTGTGTGCGTCTAAGGCGGCGAGCAGGCAGAAACGTTAGCACGCCAGGCGAAACGCGTAGCTGTATTTCGTATGCCGCTACGTTCTGAGTTCAAATTCCACCGAGGTCGACTTTGCCTTTCATCCTTTCGGGGTCGATAAATTAAGTACCAGTTACGCACTGGGGTCGATGTAATCGACTTAATACCTTTGTCTGTCCTTGTTTGTCCCCTCTATGTTTAGCACCTTGTGGGCAATAAAGAATTAGGTATTTCGTCTGCCGCTACATTCTGAGTTCAAATTTCGCCGAGGTCGATTTTGCCTTTCATCCTTTCGGGGTCGATAAATTAAGTACCATTTACGCACTGGGGTCGATGTAATCGACTTGATCCCTTTGTCTGTCCTTGTTTGTCCCCTCTGTGTTTAGCCCCTTGTGGGTAGTAAAGAAATAGTATATATGTGTATGTGAGAGAGAGGGGGTGGAGAGAAAGAGAGAAAGAGAGTGGGAGAGAGAGGGAAGAGAGCGACTGACAAAAAATGGAGAAGTAAGGATTAAAATAATGATTCGGACAAAGTAGTAGATAGATAGTTTATAAGAGGTTGAAAGAGGGAGGAAAGGGGGGAAGAGAGAGAAGCTAGACCAACAGTAAAGAAAGGAAGGAAGAGAGAAGGAGCGAGGAGAGGGGGAAGGAAACTGAAGAGTAAGAGAGAGAAATAGGCTAAAAGAAAGAAAGGAGAGAAGGAGGGAGGGAGCAGGAAGAGAGAAAATATGCAACAAAGGATAAGTGAGGTTGTTTAAGATCAAAAGAACGTCATTAAGTTAATTTAAGATTGTATTTATTTGAGATTTGGCAGAATAACAAGAAAATATTAGCAATTATAGAGGAGGAGAAATCCGGGACGTTTGGAAACAATGAAGTTTCGGATGGAAAATCGGGACGATTTGGAAATAATTGAATCTTGGATGGAATGCTGATGCTGGGAGGATGGGGATTTTTTGGAAATCGTGTTGAAGGAAGAAAAAAAAAATCTATCGTCTGATTATGTCTCATGACTAATAAACTGATCCATTGATTTTAAAGAACATTTTAACCCCTTGAATATATGTGCGAGTTCGTGTGTGTGTGTGTGTATGTGTGTGTGTGTATGCGAGGTGTGGGGTGTGTGCGTGTATGGTGTGCACGTGTATATGTATATATATATATATAATATATATATATTATATATATATATATGTGATAGATCGTTAGCCATTACACACATTTTTTTTTCTCTCCTGTTTTTTCTGTGTTCCTTTCTGTAGAAGAGCGTAGGCTCGAAACGTAAAATACTTTTTCTATTCCTGAGCGTTATACTAATATATCTGTTTGTTTTGTACACCACCCGTCTTCGTCTTTTGTTTTTTTCGTAAACTCTCCCTATATATATGTCGCATACACAGCAATATCGACTGCTTAATGTGTACTATAGAATAACGTTTTTTCAGCTTATAGAAATTCGATATGGGAAAAATTTACAACCCTTCGCGTCAATAAACAACTATTGTTCCTGAAAGTTGTTTTTCTTCTTTTTTTACCTTCTACAGACTGCTCAAAGCTTACTAATTTCCTACACCTTGAGCCTTGAATCTTACATTTACATACTACTATACAGATACACAGACATACAGACACAGACACACAGACACACACACAGACACACAAACACACCACACACACACACACACACACACACTCACACAAACAGGATGCGGTGAATAAATTGTCGTCTATCATATTTTAGCAGATATATTTACCAAAATTACATATTTTGAAGTACTAAAAAGTAAATTTATTCAAACTCGCCACTGGCTTCAACCACGGATGCCCGACGTCTTCGGCATCTCAGGCAAATCTTCTGGACGTTTTCCTTGTTTAAGTTGGTGAATGATGCCATAATCCTTACCTTCTGTTCATCTTTCATGCTGCAAAGAGTTTTGATAGTCTCTCGCTCAACTGTGTCCCACACCTAATAATCAAGGGGGTTGCAGTCTGGGAAATTAGATGGTCAGATGTCGGAGGTAATTTGGTCGCAGAAATTGTCTGACATCCATAACTGGGTTCTCATGGTTGTGTGGCATGGTGCAGAGTACTGTTGCCAGACATAGGGTCTTCCAGCAGCTACCTTCTTCACCCAGGGCAGTACTACCTCCTCCAGGCACTTGATGTAGGCCTCTGTGTTGAGTCTGAGGCCGTGTGATAAGATGAATGAAGGTATAACGCGCCATCACTAATGATCGCTCGAAACACCATGATGTTGACTGGATGTTTGATTTTTATGCCTCACGGTACATGTTTTGGGGACATGGCAAACCAATGGTTGTTCTGTGTATTCACCATCTGATCTTGGCAGCAATTTTTTCGTCAGAGAAAAACCAAAGCATGTTCCAATGAAGGAGATGAGTTTGTTCAAAATCTTCATAGCGCGGTCTTTCCTCTTGTCCTTGCTGGCTTGAGTTAAAAACCGGCCTTCTCATTTTTTATGAGGAATACCGAATTTCTTCCTGCACTACCTGTCTAATCAGAAACTCAGACACACCCATGTCCCTGACGATGTACCTGATTGACGTGAAGGGATCGTTGTCAATCATAGTCTGGATCTCACCAGGAAATTCATGAGTTCTTTTCTTATGAGGACGATCAGATTGAGTTTTTCGAGCTGCCGTACTTTTGCAATCACCATTAGACCCATCCACTTTTTTTCTAATCCTCTGGACTGCCCTCAGATTGACACTCAATCACTCTGAAATGTTCATAATAGAGCTTCCGGCGCGAATGCCAAACTGTACAGCATGTCGTTTCCAAATTTCTGGCAGAGTGAATTGCTTCATGGTGTTGTGTTTTCTCGCAGACGGTGCCCAACTGAGCCTACCATGCTGTGTAGTCGGCAAAATGAAAAACAAACAATGCGCATGCACGAAATTAAAAGTATAAAACGGCGACAATTTACCCATCGCACTTTGTATATATACAATTCTGATTACTGTTCGTTAGTACCGCTATGCCGCCTAACCGAAATTATCACGTGATCACGTGACCGACCAGACCATCAGATGTTGTTACACATCGCTGGTCACAATGCGTTCGCATTGTTTCAGCCTTCGAATGACGCCACCCCGCTGGCTAAGCGAGCAGGCCAACAGAAGAAAGAGTGAAAGAAAGTTGTGGTGAAAGAGTACAGCAGGGTTTGCCACCCAACCCCCTGTCGGAGCCTCGTGGAGCTTTAGGTGTTTTCGCTCAATAAACACTCACAACGCCCGGTCTGGGAATCGAAACCGCAATCCTAGACCGCGAGTCCGTGCTCTAACCACTGGGCCATTGCGCCTCCACAACCGAAATTATATTTACTCATAACTACGCAGATGTACACACACAATTACAAGCATGCACGCGTGCACACTCACACGCACGCACACACAAAGACACACACGCGCACACACACCATATGTGCTTGTGTATATCTTGGGATTCTCCCTGTTTCTTTTACAGCTACACAAACACTCTTCCAAACTCTTCTACCGTTTTTGTGCCTTTCTCTCTTCATCTCCCCCTCCCTTACTTGACCGCTCCCACTTCGTCAGTCGCCCTCTCATTTCCAATACCTTCCACTCTCTTCACTCTCTCTCTCTTTCTCTTTCTCCCTCTTTCTCCCTCTTTCTCTCTCTTTTCTCTCTTCTCTCTACCTTCAGCTCTTCCCCTAATCTTATCTCTCCTATTCTGTCAGTCTCATTCTTATTCCCATTCCCATCCACACTCTCTCCTCCCTCCTTTCTCTCTCTCTCTATTTCTCTTCCGATATATAATATATATATATATATATATATATATATATAAACTATATTATATATATATATATATATTATAATATACAACTATATATATATATATATATATATATATATATATATTATATACATATATATATATACGATGTTATATATATATATATACATATAATATATGTATATATATATGTTTATATATAATAGATATATATATAATTATATCTATATATATGTATATATATATTATATATATATATATATATATAATATATAATTATATATACATATATATATATATACATACTCTCTCTCTATATATATTCTATGCTGGCGTTGTTCTAGTATTTAGAACTAATTTCTTGGTTGATTACGAAATAAACTAATAAAGTTGGGTCTATTTGCAACGGTAATATAATGTAAAGATGGTGAACGGGTAGATGGTCGGGTGAGTGAATTGGTTGGCGGTAGACGAAGTTGGCAATGTATATCGAGGCTATTGATATTTGTCCAATTATTACTGGAACCGTAGCAGTGGAAGAATACTTACACGTGGCTAAAACCCCGAAGAGCAGAAAATATTTCATTTGTCCAACGGTAATCGATAACACATCATCGATATCACTATTTACTCAAACCAAGGTAACTGTACGGGGTTCATTAGCGTAAGCTTCTTGTAGTATGCAGCTGCGCCATCTGCACCATCCGTGTTTGCGCAATTCAAGATGTCTGCCGATATTTACTGTGTACTCAATGGATAGAAATGAAACCTTGCTTATGATTTGTTTTGTTTTCTTTAAATATGATGATACACCTAACTAAATAGAAAATCGCAAGAGAAGAAAAATAGTTTAATCACAGCGACAGAATATATTGTATTGCATCTGGACATTTTGATTTTTGTTAGTGTACTTCTTCCTGTTGCGGTGTAGTGCCAACAACATACACTATCAATAATACTCCAACGTTGTGATGGGAACTGGTAACATGCTATTCTCTCATTCACACGATAATATGTAGAAACCCATGTCACCAAAGGTTGTAATAACACAGAAGAACATTAAATACTAGAAATCTTTGTCGTTGTCGTTCAAACCTCGGTAGGTATTGGTACAGTACCTTTATAATCATGACGCTCTAGCTCTAGCTGTAACCATCTCATATTTCAGTATATCGTATATATTTGAACTAACTAGTGGCCAATGTTCTCTTAAAATGGTAGATAAATGTGGATTAGTGAAACTGGAGGAGCGTCGGACAAGATGATATGCGGCGCCCCTTCCGGTCCTTCGCGTCCCGACAGCAACGTCTGTGAAAATGCTGGTGACAAGCTGTATCGGCCCGAGTGGTGCATGGCCTTTTCCTTGGATAAACATTGGTAACCTGGAGGAGGAGGGTATTTGCATGCATAGCTAACAGCCAGGCACGGAAAATAATTTTTGGCCTAACCCTGCACATACAGAAAAAATAGTTAACTTTGATCTCTAGTTCCTTCCTGCAATATGGTAAAATCCCCGATTACCACAACTATTCCCTGTCCACACTGTCAGAGAACCTTCCAGCCATGGTTTGTCCCGATCAGACACCAACGCATACGCAAATCCCAACCCCAGGATGACTAGATAGTCCTTGTCGTTCTAACGGACGAACGCACATAACATGATAGCTGCGATATGAGGATAATGTTGGCTGCTACATCTACAGTGCAGAGGGTTTCCCAGATTCTACCTATCGTACTATTCAAGCTTTCACCATATCTACACATTTATTTAGTCGGCACCGTACCTCAATATCTAAACCCCATCCTTTATATTTTACCCCCTTTGTTGAGATATTCACAAGGTTGCTATCTACCCACCCACAATCCTCACACAGTATCTAACTATTATCAAGTCAGTGAGTAGGTGATCTAATTTCGGCAATTACATTTGGATACTACGGTGAAATGTTGTGTAGGTACGTGTTTTTATCTGTTATAGCGCGCAATATTAGACTAACTACTTTCTAGCCACTACTACCTCTTATTAGCATTATGGACATTAAAGGTTTCATTATATTGATATGTGCTAGTAATGTGTTAGCTTGTTAAGATAGGAAATTCTTTATTATGTTGGTGGAGATATCTGTATTTGAATGATAAAACAAGTTCCTTTGTTTTTCGTTCTTATTAACACTTTCATATGTTTGTCTTAAATATCCATGCTTGTTTGCAGACTTTTTGCTTACGCTCTGAATAATGAAAAGCTTTCCTTTCATAAATCCTAAATTACTCAGTTGGTTGAAAACATTGTGGTTATAGATAATGTAAAATGCATGGATGCCAGGAAAATATTCCTATGTATCACGTGATACATGAAACAGCAAAGATTCAATTCTCTTTGGATGGCAATGTGATACACAACATATACTAATATTTTTCTGTAAAGCCACATTTCAATAATGCCATATCCTAATGAGGTACGTCTCTATTGAATATATCTCGTATATCTCAGAAATTACATATTCTTCTCCAGATACCGGCTTGAAAATTTTTAATTACTTCAGAACAGGTTAGAATTGCTGTGAACGTATATAATTTGCTTGTTATACATTGCAGAGTAATAGTAATTCCCTGTACGTAGACCGATAGTAATGTCCAGGAAGTTGATTGTGTTTACACTGACGGTTATGTTCATGTTTAAAACAAACTCGGAAGCAATTGCTATATTTATTCACAGCGGAACATTAATGTTGCTTCAAATTGCTAAGCCATCGTTTCTGTACAAGCCTGAAAAATGAGAGATGGGGATGTTTCTAAGAATGTCGAAGACAAAATAATCCAACCAAGTCTGGAATTTCAGCGGAATCGTAACTCCCTCAGTGGACATCAAGTAGTGGTTTATATCACACGTTTTGAGTCAGTAGCGATCAATGTATTACAAGAGAGATTTCATAATATTCCTAATTATTCTAAAGCGCGTGTATTATCCATATGTGTGTGTAAATATGAATATATGAATGTGTGTGTGAACGAGTGTGCGTACGTTTGCGTGACATTATTAACAATAGGAATATTGCGTGAGGAAATTTTGAAAGGGGTGTCGGAGCGTGAAAAGCTAAATAAAATTGATGCTAATGTGTGTGTATACGTGCGTGTGCTTGCATCGTATGTGCGTATATAAGAACATGTATATGTGTGTTTTTAAAACACTTTATAAAAAAGAATAACAAGATCTGTTTCATTCCTTTATTCCTTCATATATATACATATATTGTACATATATATATATATATATATATATATATATATACATGTTGTACATATATATGCATAGGTATGACGACGCGTAGGCTTTGGAAAATTTAGTAGAAGTCGACAATCTCAATAACAAATAACAGAAAGAAAAAATATATCCATTTTTAGACGAACACACTATGTATATATATATATTAGATTCTCCTAAATCCGCCATTATATCTAAAAGGTTTCACTTAACGAAATTTAATTTGCTGCTTTACTTTCTGAAAAGAAATGAGAAATAAATACAGAAAAAAAAAAGAATAATAAAAAAAAATATTTAAAAAAATAATAAAAAGTCCACCACCACCACCACCACCCACCCATAAAAAAAAAGAAATTAATGACACTCAATAAGAAGTATAAAAAAAACACAACAAAGCCAGCGTTATTCTGTTTATTTGTTTATTTTTTAATTTTCTGATGAAAAAAAAAGCAAAATTTAATACACTCCAGTAATAACGATAATGACAATAGGAACAATGATAGTGATGACAATGCTGCTGCTTATGATGATGATGAGGGGGAGGAGGAGGAGGACTGTGATGGTAAAATAATAATAATAATAATAATAATAATAATAATAATAATAATAATAATAATAATAATGATGATAAAAAGTACTAGTGCTTTCTGTTTCATTCCGTTTTAACGAAGAGGATTTCTGTTATTTTATCAAATATAAACAATAATAGCTAGTACTACTACTTCTACTACTACTACTACTACTACTACTACTACTACTACTCAATAATGCTAAAAATATTAATAATAATAATAATAATAATAATAATAAAATAATAATAATAATAAAATAATAATGATAATAATAATAATAATGATGATAATCATAATAATAATAATAATAATAATATAATAATAATAATCATGATAATTGTCATTATTATCATTATAATACCAATAAGCACAATAATAGCAGCAGCAACAACAACAGCAACAACAACAATAGCAACGATAGTAATGATAATCTTTTCGGCCTCATCACATAATAGAAGTAACATTTTCAGAATTAATAAACGTCTCCAAAGAACAGGAGGTCTTCGAAATGGTAAGCATGAGTTATGCTGTTGCTCTGTTGTTGTTGTTGTTGTTCTTGTTTTGGTTTCTGTTGCTGCTGCTGCTCATGTTGTTGTTGTTGTTGTTTTAGCACTTATCAAAGAATTCATTTATTTCTAGAACCCATTAAAAAGGAATATTTTTTTGCTCGGTGCAATCTTCTGTTTCCCTTAAGCCAAATTATCAATCTAGCTTCGTCGCAACCATCAGCATCATCATCATCATCATCGCCCACCAGAACTACTAGTAGCAAAATCACCAACAATAGCAACATCACTTGTACCAACACCAATTCCAACCACTGCTAGCAACGTCAACAACTATAATATCAAAACACCGACAACACCTAAGGCAGTAATGCCATGGGCAACAAGAACAATAAAAACAACAACACCAGCATCTACCACCACCACAGGAAACTACAACCACTACACCACTTGTAACATCGTGGACAATAACAATCCATCACCACCAACAACGCTACCGTGACCAATAACGACAACAACAACGCTACCAAGGCCAATAATTATTTCTTTACTACCCACAAGGGGCTAAACACAGAGAGGACAAACAAGGACAGACACACGGATTAAGTCGATTATATCGACCCCAGTGCATAACTGGTACTTATTTAATCGACCCCGAAAGGATGAAAGGCAAAGTCGACCTCGGCAGAATTTGAAATCAGAACGTAGCGGCAGACGAAATACCTATTTCTTTACTACCCACAAGGGGCTAAACACAGAGGGGACAAACAAGGACAGACACACGGATTAAGTCGATTATATCGACCCTAGTGCATAGCTGGTACTTATTTAATTGATCCCGAAAGGATGAAAAGCAAAGTCGACCTCGGCGGAATTTGAACTCAGAACGTAGTGGCAGACGAAATGCCTATATCGAAAAGCATTTTGTAAGACGTTCCAGCGACAGACAAAGGCAAATTGAAGGACGGCAGAATCGATCTGAGTATAGTACTGGTACTATATTTATCGTTCCTCGATTCTTGCTTGGATTCCAACCCGGAACCAATACTGTAATGCATTTTATCCAATGTTTTAACGACTCTTGCACCACCGATAATGATAACCGCCATGCCACATGCAGGACTGCTTTATTCCGTCCAATTGAAACACAATATGGCTACCGTATTAAGGAGAATTTTGGTTGCCATTTTGCAGTAGAATCAGCGACTTCATCTGCCTCTAGTTGTTAGCGCAACGTCTTTTCATCTACAACAGCAACCAACATTCTCACCGCCACAACCAGTATTTCAACTTCTACAACTACGACTAAGAAGAAGAAGAAGAAGAAGAAGAAGAAGAAGAAGAAGAAGAAGAAGAAGAAGAAGAAGAAGAAGAAGAAGAAGAAGAAGAAGAAGAAGAAGAAGATCATAATCATCATCATCATCATCATCATTATCATCATCATGATCGGTCGATATATCGTGAGCTCTGGGTCGTCTGCTTTTTACCTGCAACATAAAAGAAAATTGTGTAGTCAAAAACCGATGGACTTCATTGCGTCTCCCTGGTGTCTGGCGTCTAACACATGGCATCTGATGCTAAAACTTCTTCGATATCTGAACAAAAAGACGAAAAGTAATAGAGAGAATTCTTCCATTCATTCGTTTATTTATTTATTGCCGTTCATTAATGTATCTTAAAATTTCGAAACCTGAGGCAAATTCTACTATGAATGTAAAAAATTTTTACATGGCTTTTTTCTCTTTTTTTTTTTTTGTATAGTGTGGGATTGGGGGAGTTTAAGTTTTGGAAGTAGGGTACTATAGCTTTAGCTTTCCAATATTTTTAAAACAATTTTCAGTTCACAAATGGAGTTTCGTAAACTAAAATACAAATTATAATGGAAGTATGTAATATAAATGAAAAAACCGTAAAACACGCGCATGCGCACGCATATACAATGGCTGTGGAAGTTAAAAGGATGTGTCTGAGAATATTTATGTGCTTATCTATGTGTAAATGTGTTGAGATTTACTTATGTTAAATAATGTTTTTTTAACATTTGAGCTCGAAGAAGATAAAGCTATAAATAATAGCATTCTTATTTATAGTTTTATGTATAAATAATAGTCCAATCAATAAAATGAAACGAATTATTTCATATCCTCTCCAAATATCTTCATTTTTGTGACGTAAACAACACACACAGACACACACTCACACACAAACACACACTCACACACACAACACACTCACACACAACACTCACCAGAGCACACTCACACACAGACACACACTCACACACAGACACACACTCACACACAGACACACACTCACACACAGACACACACTCACACACAGACACACACTCACACACAGACACACACTCACACACAGACACACACTCACACACAGACACACACTCACACACAAACACACACTCACACACAACACACACACTCACACACAGACACACACTCACACACAGACACACACTCACCACACACACACTCACACCACAGACACACACTCACACACAGACACACACTCACACACAGACACACACTCACACACAGACACACACTCACACACAGACACACACTCACACACAGACACACACTCACACACAAACACACACTCACACACAGACACACACTCACACACAGACACACACTCACACACAGACACACACTCACACACAGACACACACTCACACACAGACACACACTCACACACAGACACACACTCACACACAGACACACACTCACACACAAACACACACTCACACACAAACACACACTCACACACAGACACACACTCACACACAGACACACACTCACACACAGACACACACTCACACACAAACACACACTCACACACAGACACACACTCACATATATATATATATATATATTAATAAATAAAACATATGCATATATATATACATATATGTACGTACCTACCTTTACATGTATATATACACGCATATATGAGTACAGGACACCAAAAAAATGTCGAACACAATGAGAAACGAAAACATAGACACAAACCCAAGGAACTGGACATTTTTCTTAAACAACAAAAAAATAGAGTACAGGACAAATAACACAATAAACCCCTTCTTCAGTCGCCATGGTTTCATCTACTCTACGTTTCGAAGGTGAAGGCGAGACGTATCTTCGATAGAAACTTTCCTTCCTGCGAAAAGCAAATCAAATAAAATTTGAGATCTTTTTGCAGAGGGGTAAAAATGGTAACAAAAACAGGACATGAAGACGAAACTATATATGTTATACAGTTAGAGAATTATATGTATGTATATATACATACAGAGTGTAAAGTACAAAAATATTATACTCACACTGCTTTCATTCTCTCTTTATATATGTGTGCATATACATACACACACAAAGACACACACAAAGACTACCCACAAGGGGCTAGACACAGAGGGGACAAACAAGGACAGACAAACGGATTCAGT
>NW_021835502.1:35000-39826 GCF_006345805.1 Octopus sinensis
TGTATGTATGTATGTATGTATGTATGTATGTATGTATGTGTGCGTGTATGTTTGACCCTTACCAAATTTTGCCAACTGGAGTTTGTTTACGTCCCCGTAACTTACCACTAGAATATTCTAAGAAAAATTAGTATTGGAGTTTGGTTTGATAGATAGATAGATAGATAGATAGATAGATAGATAGATAGATAGATAGATAGATAGATAGATAGATAGATAGATAGATATATGAACACGGTGAGCTGGCAGAAACGTTAGCGCGCCGGGCGAAATGATTTGCGGTATTTCGTCTGTCGTTACGTTCTGAGTTCAAATTCCGCCGAGGTCGACTTTGCCTTTCATCCTTTCGGGGTCGATAAATAAAGTACCAGTTTCGCACTGGGGTCGATGTAATCGACTTAATCCCTTTGTCTATCCTTGTTAGTCCCCTCTATGTTTAGCCCACAAACACACACACACACACACTCTGAGAGAGATGACAAAATTTGCGTGGTAGAAAACTGGAAGACAATTTGCGTGTGATAGCTAAAAAGGACACATGATCTGCTTCTGTAAGCCCAAACAAAAACAACGTAGCAGACAATGTGAATGCGTCGAAGCTTAATGATCAAACTTGCTCGAGGCCGTGGAGATTAAGCATAAAAGCAAAAATGGCGACTGCTTTACAGAACCGCTAATATCCCTGAGCTTTCAACTGGCGTTAGACAAAATCGTTCGAAGCTGGATGAAGCATTGAAGGGAGAGAGAAAGCAAAAGAAGTGGAAAATCAAACATATTATAAGGAATTTGCATAAATTTGCATAGATATGACAAGACTAGCAACAGTGTTTAACCTATGACATTGTTATATCAATATATTTACTTGGCATTTGACGGTGTTACGTCAAACTATTTATCTGTGATTTGACACTCTTGTATCTAACGGCTTAGTTTGAAACTTCATGGAGTTATGCCGATGTATCTTACTATGTATGTGCATGTGCGTGTGTGTGCGTGTGTGTGCGTGTGTCTGTGTGTCTAAGATTGTTTGCATTTATGTGTTTGCACGCATATAAATGTGAATATACACATATTTAGACGTATCTCTATATGCACATATATATAAACACTCGTATAGAGAAATCAATGTGTATGTATAGTTTCACAAGTATGAAATATGTACAGACACACACACACACACATGCATGCACACGCATATCTGCATAGAGTAGAAGAGAGAGAGAGAGAGGGAGCGAGAGTGTGAGTGAGAAGTAGCGAGTGAAAAAACACATAAGAGATGGCCATAATAGGACATCTAACCCGCTAGAAGGAGTAGTTAAAATCCAAACCACTATTAGGGGTAATTTCGAAAGGGAATGAAAAATAAAACATTTACCATCTATTACCTATACCATGGTTTCAAGCTATCTTCGACAAATAAAATAATTTGCTAGGCGCAGCTATTATCATATATATATATACATATGTGTGTGTGTGTGTGTGTGTACGACGAGTTTCTTCCAGTTTCCATCGACCAAATCCTCTCACAAGGCATTGGTTGGCCCATTGCTATAGTAAAAGACACTTGGCCCAGTTGCCACGCAGTGGGATTGAACCCGGAGTCCTGTGGTTGGAAAGCAAGCTTCTTACCACACAGCCATGCCTGCGTCTCTCTCTCTCTCTCTCTCTCTCTATATTATATATATATATATATATATATATATATATATATATATATATATATATATATATATAATATATATATATATATATAATATATATATATATATATATATACACATACACACATACACACTCACACACACATACACACACATAAACATGCACACGCACACACACTTATACACAGACATTCACGTGCACACATCTCCCTACTGTAGAATGCAAAACACTTAGCAAGTATTATTTCGCTTAGCGCAGAGCTAATGTGTCTAATATATTAATAATGCCCATTAACGTCCTTATCTTCTTCATAAGCGTCGCCATCTTTTTTCTGTCATCATCGTGATCATCATCTTGATCATCATATTCATCATCACTGCCATCATCATCATCATCATCATCATCATCACCACTACCATTCTCTTATCATCAGTATCAGCATCATTATCATCATTACTACCGAGGTTGTATTAAATATCATGATAAATATTTAAATTGTTATTATTCTGACACAAGGTGGCACGCTGAGCAAAATGCTTAGCGGCACTTCACCCGCCTTCGCGTTCCGAGTTCCAATTCCGCCGCAGTTGACTCTACTTTTTTATTCTTTCAAGATCGATAAATGAAGTACCATGTGAGTGCCGGAATCGAAATAATCGACTTATACCCAGCCCCGAAATTGCTGGCCTCACGCCAGAACTTGAAACTATTATTATTATTATTATTATTATTATTTATTATTATTATTATTATTTTATTATTATTATATTATTATTATTATTATCATATTATTATTATTATTTATTATTATTATTATTATATTATTATTATTATTATTATTATTATTATTATTATTATATTCAGTAGTTTTATTTTTATAGCGTGCTTTCACTTCACTACCGATCGCAGCTCTGTGTGCCTTGGGTATGTGCTGTGATTTGTTGTGATGCTCTGATGGTTATTGTATGGAAAGTGTTCTGCGTAGGATGTGTGCAGTGCCTAGTAGTGCAATTTTCTGTATGTTATATGTGTTTGTAAGTCCTGGTGTTTTTGTTATGTATTTGTCTGAGTATTTTTTTATCATGCCTAATGCACCTACTATGATAGGAATTGTTATTATTATTATTATTATTATTATTATTATTTATATTAAGGCCGCGAGCTGGCAGAATCGTTTATCCTTTCGGGGTCGATTAAATAAGTACCAGTTAGGCACTAGGGGCGATGGAATCGACTAAACCCCTCCCTCTAAATTTCAGGCTTTGTGCCTATCATAGAAAGTTTTATTACCATTCAGGCAACGTTAGCACGCCGGGCAAAATGCTTAGCGGTATTTCGTCTGCCGCTACGTTGTGAGTTCAAAATCCGCCGAGGTCGACTTTGCCTTTCATCCTTTCGGGGTCTATTAAATAAGTACCAGTTACGCACTGGGGTCGATATAATCAACTTAATTCGTTTGTCTGTCCTTGTTTGTCCTCTCTGTGTTTAGCCCCTTGTGGGTAGTAAAGAAATAGGTATTTCGTTTGCCGCTACGTTCTGAGTTCAAATTCCGCCGAGGTCGACTTTGCCTTTCATCCTTTCAGGGTCAATAAATTAAGTACCAGTTGCATACTCGAGTCGATCAAAGCGACTAGTCCCCTCCCCCAAATTTTCGGGCCTTGTGCCTAGAGGAGAAAAGATTATTATTATTATTATTATTATTATTATTATTATTATTATTATTATTATTATTATTATTATCATTATTATTATCATATGTTTGATTTTTACTTTGTATTTGTACAAGTCGATTCCACATCTAACCCAGAGGCCTTAAGAAACAAGAAGTTAGAGATTCAAGTTGGTGTTATGCCATATATTTTGTTTTGCACAAAGTATTGTTCTGGAGTGTGTTTAAGAAAACATAAGAAAATTATAAGTTTGTTTTAAAATTTCCTTCCATATTTTGCCAATTTCTAATTCAAGATCTTTGTAGTAGCTCAGTTTTTGGTAGGTCTTGACAGATACACTTATGTCGATTGGGACAGTCATATCAATGAGGAGGCATGATTTTTGTCAGAAATCTTTCAATATAATGTCTGGCCTATTCACATTTATCTCTCTATCATTTTTTTTTTACATTGGACATACAGGAATGTCGCGCATGAAAGCATTTATGAGAAGTTATGTGTACTGGCCGAAGATGGTTAAAGATATCGAAACTCTTGTAAGATATTGCAGAGGCTGTACTCGGACCACGAAATCACCTACTGTAAGATATCAACCGTGGCCAAAGACTGTGTCACCGTGGTTGAGACTTCACATAGTCTTCGCTGGCCCACTATATGGAAACTATTTTCTAGTAGTCGTGGGTAGCTTCACAAAATGGCCGGGAGCATATAAATATACACTTCCCACGTCTTCTGCGATAATTAATTTCCTTCATGAGATATTTTCTCGATATGGCATATCGGATACCATTGTAACCGATAATAGGACACAGTTTACAGGATCCCAGTTCAGAGATTTCTGCCAGATGTTCCAAATTGGTCATATAACCACACCACCATATCAACCAAATCAAATATTCAGGCGGAACGGTGCGTGGACATGTTCAAGAGGGCATTAAGGAAAGTGAACAACGGAAGAATTGATGACCTGGCATTAATAAAATTTATTAGAGTATGCAGAGTTAACCCAAACACATCATCAGATAAATCCCTTGACAAACGAATATTCCTGAGAAAGATTAAGTCCATATTTGACAAACTGCTGTCAAACAGAAAGAAACTTGGAAAGTGCTACGCCGAGAAATTAGGCGAAAGTCGGCGAAAAAGTGCTTTTTAAAACATACAGAATTGGAAAGCAATCATGGAGGGACGGTATTATTTGTAATAGGATTGGGGAAATGATCTATATGGTAAAAAGGCAAAGGAACAAGTGTTCGATTTCAAGACATGCAAACCATTTGAGAAAAAGATACACCGAGGATAATGATAAAATAATTGAAGAACGGATGGATTTTATGTACACTATGTTTAAAGTATCATTACTAGATAAAAAATGACACATCCGTTCGGAGTAGTACTGGAAAGAGGAAATTTCCAGAGCCTTTAATGTTTGACTCAAAGAGGAAAAAGTACTGAACTCCGATCGGAGTTGATTCTTTTTTAAAGGCGAGATGT
>NW_021835503.1:0-7500 GCF_006345805.1 Octopus sinensis
ACGAACGGATTGGCTTTTACGAGCCATATATTTTCTTTTCTTCTTCTTTTTTTTACAATTTCTGTCTACCAAACCCATTTACAGACTTTAGTCAATCCAAGGCTATAGATAAGACACTTGCCCAGGGTGGCCACACAATGGGACTGAACAGAGTCATAAGGTTGGAAAGCAAGCAAACTTTTTATCATACAGCCACTCCTGTGCCTTATATACATATATATATATATATATATATATATATATATATATATGTACATTGTTTCTCTGGAGACTGTCAGAATGATGTAGATGCCTCTGATGAGAAGACAATAAGGTTGAAAATCGATTAAGGTTGTTCATCCTTTTTTTCAGTCTGCAGAGAAATTGCTAAAGTTTGCCTTGTTTATAATTATACCATATGTTACATGTATATATATATATATATATATATATATATATTATATATATACTCTTTTACTTGTTTCAGTCATTTGACTGCGGCCATGCTGGAGCACCGCCAGTACTTATTCTATCGGTCTCTTTTGCCGAACCGCTAAGTGACGGGGACGTAAACACACCAGCATCGGTTGTCAAGCGATGTTGGGGGTACAAACACAGACACACAAACACATACACACACACACACACACACACATATATATATATATATACATATATACGACGGGCTTCTTTCAGTTTCCATCTACCAAATCCACTCACAAGGCATTGGTCGGCCCGGGGCTATAGCAGAAGACACTTGCCCAAGATGCCACGCAATGGGACTGAACCCGGAACCATGTGGTTGATTAGCAAGCTACTTACCACACAGCCACTCCTGCGCCTTATATATATATACATACATACATAGATATAAAACATACATACATATATATAAAACTGTTTGACGAACATTACCATGAAACTGTGTAATGGCATGTGAAATTTTTCAGCTTTAATAAAAAGTATAATGTAAGTATATAAATGTGTGTGTGTAGTGTGTGTGTGTATATATATATATATATATATATATATATATATATATATATATATATGCCTTCGAAACACGCTTGAGTCTGCTAGTGACAGCTGATGATTGGGGATTTTTCCTTGTGTAGTTTGTCCTGTACCTTGTTTTTCTGTTTTCCGTTTTCGTTTCGTCTGTTTTTTTTTGTTGTCAAAAAATGGCTTGTCCGTTTTCGTTTTACGTTGAGTTCTACATCTAGTTGTGGTGTCCTGTACTCACGTATATATATTTATATATGCATGTATATATACATGCAGATGTAGGTACGTACATATATGTTTGCATGCATGCATATATGTTATTTATTACACTATATATATATATTATATGTATGTATGTATATGTACATATACATAGGTAAACATAAGCATGTGTGTGGGTGTGCATATACATATGTATATATATTTCTTTACTACCCACAAGGGGCTAAACACAGAGGGGACAAACGGATTAAGTCGATTACATCGACCCCAGTGCTCGAGACTGGTATGTATCTTAGTAACCCTGAAAGGATGAAAAGCAAAGTCAACCAGATTAAGTTGATTACATCGATCCCAGTGCATAACTGGTACTTAATTTATCGACCCCGAAAGGATGAAAGGCAAAGTCGACCTCGACGGAATTTGAACTCAGAACGTAACGGCAGACAAAATACGGCTACACATTTCGCCCGGCGTGCTAACGTTTCTGCCAGCTCGCCGCCTTTCCATATACATATGTATATACATAAGTAAACATAGGCATGTGTGTGTGTGTGTATATATACACAGGTAAACGTGTATGTATGTGCATATAAGTATGTATTTGTGAAAAAGCACATGATAAAGAGTTTATATAATATGAATATACGGAGTGAGAAATGGAAGATAAGAAGAAAGAGCAAGACCGTAAAGAAAATTGAGAAAAAAATTTAATTACAAAAGGAAAGTTAATTAAAAAACTTCAACAAGATAAACTACAACAATCATACTAGAGTAAATAATCAATTAATAAAAAAAATTAATTAATTTTTTTTTTGCTATATTAGATTAAAAATATCTATAAAAAAATTATATATATAATATATATATATATATATATATATATATATATATATTATATATATATATATGTATATATATATGTTAAAAAAAATTATTATAAATAAATAGATTAAAAACTATGCAAGAGACTTGGAACTAATAATAAAAAGGTGCTGACTAGACTGTCAGAGGGACTAACAGACAGACTGGTAGACTTATTGAAAATAAGGATAGAGTAGTGGTGGTGGCCAGGTAGTTGTGATGTAATATATATATATATATATATATAATATATATATATGTATGTATGTATGTATGTATGTAATGTATATTATATATGTATGTATATATATATATGTATATATATATATTTATATATATATGTGTATATATATATGTGTATATATATGTGTATATATATGTATGTATATATATATGTATGTATGTATATATATTTTGTATATATGTGTGTGTGTATATATATATATATATACATATGTATTTATACATATATCATATATAAAACTATCAAGGCTGTTTTTTGGGGTTTTTTTGCTTTTGTTTAAAGGAGTGCAGATAAAGAAACTACCATGCAATGATCCTACCTGATCGCAAAGGGTCAGCTTTGAGGGAAAGAAAGACAGAAAAAAAAAGAAAGAAAGAAAAGGGAAAGAGATTTAAGGAGGAAGATAAAGAAAGTGGGGTGGGAAAGAAAAAAAAAAAAAAACTTAGATTTAACCCCTTTTTGTGACCAAACCTGCCTGACACTAACCCAAGGGTCTTTGACACAAACTTCCTGTTTTAAAGACATCCAAAGCTATAACTTTCCATGATAGCATTTTACTTTTTAAGGTTTCAAACATTAAAATTAATAAATGACAAAGTTTTGTCCTGTCTAGGGAGAGTCATTATGCCAACATAACATATATATATATATATATATATATAATATATATAATATTTATTATATAGAAGGAGCTTCTACAGGACTAGAACTATTTCATTCAAAAGAAATCATCAGGAAGCTTCCTGATGATTTCTTTTGAATGAAACAGTTCTAGTCCTGTAGAAGCTCCTTCTATATAATAAATTAATTTACTCTGCTATGTATTGAGTACCTTATTTACTGTGGTTAACCCCGATTCAACCCGGGACCTACATATATATATATATATATATATATATATATATGTAGGTACAATAAATTCAGGGTGAATACTTGATAAATGTAAGCACCTGTATATGCCAGCAGAGGTGAGAGGATATATGTATCAAATAAAATAAATGAAAAACAGGACACAAAGGATGTTGCGGTACATATGTTTCGGGCTTTATAGAACAGCTTATTCTTACATCAATGCATGATCGACATAACAGATAGTTCAAAAGCCTTCTTCAGCTGCGTGCAATTGCTACACCAAGGACTTGTATCACATTATAAAAGGTTTGAGAAAAAAACATATTATAAACAATACCAAATGTTTTTTCTCAAACCTTTTATAATGTGATACAAGTCTTTGGTGTAGCAATTGCACGCGGCTGAAGAAGGCTTTTGAACTATCTGTTATGTCGATTATGCATTGATGTAAGAATAAGTTGTTCTATAAAGCCCAAAACATATGTACCGCAACATCCTTTGAGTCCTGTTTTTCATTTATTTCATTTGATACATATATATATATAATATATATATATATATATATATATGACGGGCTTCTTTCAGTTTCCGTCTACCAAATCCACTCACAAGGTTCTGGTCGGCCTGAAGCTATAGTAGAAGACATTTGCTCAAGGTGCTACGCAGTGGGTCTGAACCCGGAACCAGGTGGTCGGGAAGCAAGCTTCTTGTATATTTGTGTATGCAAGTGTATGTATGTATGTTTATGTACATGTATGTATATTTACATATGTGTGTGTGTTTTACATATACCACAGACATCCGCCTTTGTTCGTCAACATAACACCATCGTCGCATACCGTTTCTCTCGACCCAAGGCAACAGCTGACACAAACCAACCACTTTCCCCTTTCTCCCTGCCGCTCCCTAATGGTTACAAATAGGAAGCAGCACTTAGAACCAAAGCGAAACAGCCGGAAGCTTACTTCCAGTCGGCAACGCTTTACTGCTTACCATGATGTAATTTAATCACAAGAAATTTTGTGATTACTATTACCATTCTACTTAGAGCCAGCCAGAATTGGCTCAATATAAACGGATAAAAAAAAAAAAAAGCAGAAAAGGGCAAAAAATACACAAACCTATGAGTTGCCATGATTTATAGAAATATTTAACATTTGCAGTAGTTTTGCCATTGTATTGCCAAACAGTTTGTTGGCTGTCATAGCCGTTATAATAACACCGGAATGAATACCACACCTTAATTTTTCAGCGTTCAGGTTATTCTGTCAAATGTAATTAAAAACTCGTTGGTTATGACAATGAACTATTTTAGGAGGAGTAGTCGCGGGCATGGCTGTGTGGTTAGGGAGATTGCTTCCTAGCTACATAGTTTCGGGTTCAGTCCCACTGCGTGGAACTTTGGGTAGGTGTCTTCCACTATAGCCCCGAGCCGACCGGAGCTTTGTGATTGAATTTGGTAGGCGGAAGTTACTGCCGTTTGTGTATGTGTGCGTATAGCTGCTCAGTGCCTCTCCGAAAGAGAGAGAGGGATGTCCAAAGCATTTTCGTTGTCCTCCAAAAATTTTAGGGGATGTGCTTGCACCCCCTGCACTCCATGGAGGCATGTGGCTTAGTGGTTAGGGTGTTGGACTCATGATCCTAAGATTGTGGTTTCGATTCCTGGACCGGGCGACGCATTGTGTTCTTGAGCACAACACTTCATTTCATATTGCTCCAGTTCCACCCTGCAGGTAAAAATGAGTAATCCCGTGACAAACTGGCGTCCTATCCAGGTAGGGAATTTATACCCCAAAGAAACCAGGAAACTGGTCCTTATTAGTCAGCACGACTCAAAAAGGTAATTTTATTTTATTTTTGTGGATGCGCGTGGCTCGGTGGTTAGGGTGCAGGACTCTTGATTATAAGATTGTGGGTTTGATTCCTGGACAGGGTGATACATTGTGTTCTTGAGCAAAACACTTCATTTCACTCTCAAGGTGGTATTTCCTCTCATAATCGATAACATAATCCCATCTACTTGGCAAATTGTTGATCTGTCAGGTGTAAAGTTCTTCAAGTTTCACAGCAAGTAAACACTCAATATCTTTTTAATCTCTTCACAATTAACGAACTGTTTCCCCTCCACTAATGATGTTGCAGTGATCAGCTGGTAAAAGTGATTCATTCTGCCACAGGAGTGGCTGTGTGGTAAGTAGCTTGCTAAACAACCACATGGTTCCGGGTTCAGTCCCACTGCGTGGCATCTTGGGCAAGTGTCTTCTGCTATAGCCCCGGGCCGACCAATGCCTTGTGAGTGGATTTGGTAGATGGAAACTGAAAGAAGCCCGTCGTATATATGTATGTTTGTATATATATATATATGCGTGTGTGTGTGTTTGTGTGTCTGTGTTTGTGCCCCTAGCATGCTTGACAACCGATGCTGGTGTGTTTACATCCCCGTCACTTAGCGGTTCGGCAAAAGAGACTGATAGAATAAGTACTGGGCTTACAAAGAATAAGTCCCGGGGTCGATTTGCTCGACCAAAGGCGGTGCTCCAGCATGGCCGCAGTCAAATGACTGAAACAAGTAAAAGAGTAAAAGAGAGTAAAGAGAGACTGGTGTCTGGTCCAGCTGGGGAATTTATACACAAAAGACACTGGGAAAGCATGATTTGAGAAGGTAACCTCTACCTCTACCCCATGTTCCCGAGCCTATGAGTTAATTCGCATGTTATGGGAGAAGCCCCAAGCACAAACCCTCACTGCCTTGTGAGTGCCTTGAAAAAGGTAAAAGCAACGGGAGTCAACCTCAAGGGCGAATCGAGATGTGGAATCCCTCAGGTAGTCCGTTGCCCTCTTGAGCACTCTTCCGGCAATTTCTGGGTAGGTGGAGCTCTCCCACTCTGTAAGGCAATTCACCAAGGAGAAAACCACCCTAATGTAAAAACCTACAGCTTGCTGGTCCCTGCAGTCATCTTAACCTGCTCATCCAGTTTGGTCAGGCCTTTAAGTAATAAAGAGTGGGATCAGACTGCATGGACTGTCCCTTATTTTAAAACTACTTAGCGCAGGCAGGAAAGAAAAGGCCTGCAGCAATGGGGAAGACACGTAAAAACAGAAAATACGAGATGATACTGGAAATTGCAGCCTAAACTCCATATATATACTTCTTTACTACCCATAAGGGGCTAAACACAGAGGGGACAAACAAGGACAGATGAAGGGATTGAGTCGATTATATTGCCCCCAGTGCAAAACTGGTACTTATTTATCGACCCCCGAAAGGATGAAAGGCTAAGTCGACCTTGGCGGAATTTGAACCCAGAACGTAACGGCAGACGAAATATGGCTACGCATTTCGCCCAGCTTGCCTAAACTCCATATATATATATTTTTACTGCCCACAAGGGGCTAAACATAGAGGGGACAAACAAGGACAGACAAAGGGATTAAGTTGATTACATCGACCCCAGTGCGAAACTGGTACTTTATTTATCAACCCTGAAAGGATGAAAGGCAAAGTCGACCTCGGCGGAATTTGAACCCAGAACGTAACGGCAGACGAAATATGGCTACACATTTCGCCCAGCGTGCTAACGTTTCCGCCAGCTCGCCACCTTAATAACTCCATATATAGGCTTTGCTACTCTTTCTGCTGATCTTCTCTAGATGAAGAACTGCCATCGATATTCCACTATTTACCGATGACATTTGAGCTGTTGACATTAGATGTTAGGCCAGCAACCTGCTACAGCGAGCACTGACAAGATATGACATGACATGACACAGAAGGCAGAGACAAACAACTGCAGCGCTGGAAAACGAGTAAGTAGGTGAAAGGGCAGGAAATCTGTGTGGTCAAATGATATGGCAGAAATAGAAATGAAAACAAACCAGGAAACTGGTCCTTATTAGTCAGCATGACTCAAAAAAGGTAATTTTACATAATTTTTGTGGAGGCGCATGGCTCGGTGGTTAGGGCGCTGGACTCATGATTATAAGATTGTGGGTTTGATTCCTGGACTGGCGGACGTTAAACGATGAAGATGATGATGATGACGCAAGTCTGGATCGAGATAGACACTGAGGCTAAACGATACCTATTTCTTTACTACCCACAAGGGGCTAAACACAGAGAGGACAAACGGATTAAGTCGATTATATTGACCCCAGTGCGTAACTTGTACTTAATTTATCGACCCCGAAAGGATGAAAGGCAAAGTCGACCTTGGCGGAATTTGAACTCAGAACCTAATGGCAGACGAAATACCTATTTCTTTACTACCCACAAGGGGCTAAACATAGAGGGGACAAACAAAGACAGACATAGGTATTAAGTCGATTACGTTGACCCC
>NW_021835503.1:17500-39509 GCF_006345805.1 Octopus sinensis
GTGGAAAACCATCAGTCATCCATGCATACCAGCCTCCCCTCTCATCATCATTCATCATTGTTCGACCGTGGTCGAGACAATGGAATTTACCATGCTACGCCAGACTTCACGGTCCATCATGGCATTACAGAGGTCCTGTTGCTGGATGCCTGTATCCCTGGAGATTACATCAGGGTAGGAGAGTGTGCGCCCTCTGGTATCGTGAGAGATGGCTTCCAGAGGAGAAGAGTAGAAATTACCTCGTTTTCAGCTCTACAACAATGTCCAGCAAACTGGACTCTTCTACCTTCACAAGAGATGACACAGGTGGTAGTTTCCCATATATTGTACTTTGGTTGGATGATGCTTCCACGAGAGATTTTGAGCTCTCATAAGGAGGCGAGTGTAGGTTCCATCCAACCGCCTCTCAAGCTTCTTTGATAACGTCCAGGTTTCTCTCCTCTCAACGCCACCAATGTCATCCAACGGAAAGGCAAAGGGTGACACAGCTTGGCCCTCAGTAACACTGCAACTCATTTCTACAGCTGAGTGCACGAAAGCGACATGAAACCAAGTATCTTGCTGATGAACACAACACACAGCCTAGTCCGGGAATTGAACTCACAACCTCATGATTGTGAGCCTGTGCTCTAACCACTGAGCCATGCGCCTTCACATATTGCAGAAGTATAAGGTATTTTAATAACAAAATCTTATATTTACCCCTAGGGGCCATGTGGACCCTGGATGTGAACCACTGATGTAGAAGTCTCCATCATTGGCTCATACATGTATACATATATATATATATACATGTGATTTGGAGATTTGGTTGTTTTGAGAGGAAAAGAGAGAGAGGGATGAAGAGGGGGAGGAGTGGAAGAGAGAAGAAGGGATGATGCATGAAAAGAGTCAAAGGTAGGGGGAGAGGAAGGGATAGAGGAAAAGAGGGAGGGGATGAGGAAAGACGTTAAAGGGACTGAGGATGAAGAGGGAGGGAGAATGGGACGAAGAGGGAGAGAGGATGGGACGAAGAGGGAGAGGATGAGTGAAGAGGGAGGGGGGAGGGGACGAAGAGGGAGGGAGGATGGGACGAAGAGGGAGAGAGGATGGGACGAAGAGGGAGAGGATGAGTGAAGAGGGAGGGAGGATGAGATGAAGAGGGAGGGAGAATGGGACGAAGAGGGAGGGAGGATGGGACGAAGAGGGGGAGGATGGGACGAAGAGGGAGGGAGGATGGGACGAAGAGGGAGGGAGGATGGGTTGAAGAGAGAAGGTGAGGAGATTAAGACAGAGGGAGGCAAAGATTGGAGGAGGTGATGAAAAGCGGAAAAAGTCCCAAGAAATTTGCCCAAAATGCCCTGCAGTGAGATTGAACCCAGGACCTCAGGCTTGCAAAGCAAACTTCTCAGCCACACGACAAGACATATCTATACACAGATTACAGGTTTAGCTCCGTGGGTGGGTGGGTGCATAACTCACGTATCCATACACACACACAAGTGCGTAGACACACTCACTCTCTCATCTACATTGACATCCCAACCACCCATGCTTCCATCACAAGCATGTGAGAGAAATGGGTCTTGATGTCCATGCAATAAGGCTAAGCCCAAGACTCCTTTGACCACAGCTATGTCCACTTCCAGATAATGGTGGGCTTTAAGTCACAAGAAACTTACCCAAGATGCCCCCGCCCCACAGTGAGCTTGAACCCAGAACCTCATGTCTGTGACGCAAATTTTTTTTTTATCCACGACAGCTACATCGACAAGCAGGGTTTATATATACACACACACATATATACATATATATATATATACATAAATACACATATACACATATAAAGATATATACACACACATATATACATATATATATATACACACACATGGGTGGGTATATAACTAATGCATCCACACACACACGTAAATGGTGAGCGGTCAGTCCCAAAAAATCTTGCCCGACATGTGCAACCATGTGACTGATCACAGCAAACTTCTAACCCACATGATACCTATTTCTTTATTACCCACAAGGGGCTGAACACAGAGGGAACAAACAAGGACAGACAAACGGATTAAGTCGATTACATCGATCCCAGTGCGTAACTGGTACTTATTTAATCGACCCCGAAAGGATGAAAGGTAAAGTTGACCTCAGCGGAATTTGAACTCAGAACGTAGCGGCAGACAAAATACCTATTTCTTTACTACCCACAAGGGGCTAAACACAGAGGGGACAAACAAGGACAGACAAACGGATTAAGACGATTACATCGACCCCAGTGTGCAACTGGTACTTAATTTATCGACCCCGAAAGGATGAAAGGTAAAGTCGACCTCGGCGGAATTTGAACTCAGAACGTAACGGCAGACGAAATACCTATTTCTTTACTACCCACAAGGGGCTAAACACAGAGGGGACAAACAAGGACAGACAAACGGATTAAGTCGATTACATCGACCCCAGTGTGCAACTGGTACTTTATTTAATCGACCCCGAAAGGATGAAAGGCAAAGACGACCTCGGCGGAATTTGAACTCAGAACGTAACGGCAGACGAAATACGGCTTCGCATTCCACCCGGCGTGCTAACGTTTCTGCCAGCTCGCCGCCTTAACCCACATGGTACCACCCACATTCACACACAGATAATGGTGAGCTGTTAGTGCCAAGACGTTCCTTGTGTCTGTTAAGCAAATTTTCTACCCCCATGACAACACTTGCATCTAGAAACAGGGTTTATCTGTGTGTGCGTGCGTGTGGGTACATAACCAATGTGTCCATATATACACACACACACACACACCTGTGTAGAATCTCTCATATACACAACTACATCCTCAGAAAAATAAAAGGCACAGGAGTGGCTGTGTGGTAAGTAGCTTGTTTACCAACCACATGGTTCCGGGTTCAGTCCCACTGCATGGCACCTTGGGCAAGTGTCTTCTACTATAGCTTCAGGCCGACCAAAGCCTTGTGAGCGGATTTGGTAGACGGAAACTGAAAGAAGCCCGTCGTATATATGTATATATATATATAAATGCATGTGTGTGTTTGTGTGTCTGTGTTTGTCCCCCTAGCATTGCTTGACAACCGATGCTGGTGTGTTTATGTCCCTGTTACTTAGCGGTTCGGCAAAAGAGACCGATAGAATAAGTACTGGGCTTACAAAAGAATAAGTCCCAGGGTCGAGTTGCTCGATTAAAGGCGGTGCTCCAGCATGGCCGCAGTCAAATGACTGAAACAAGTAAAAGAGAGTAAAGAGTGAGCTGGGAGTCCAAAAAAACTTGCCCAAGATGCTGAACCATGTGACTGCACACAGGTAACTTCTTACCCACTTTCACACATAGGTAACGGTGAGCTGTCAGTAGCAAAAATACTTGCCCAAGATGCCCTTCAACGAAATTGAACCCAGATCCTTGTGCCAGTGAAGCGAACTTTTTAGCCACATGTCAACACCTACAAACAGGATTTAGCTGTGTGGGTGGGTATATAACCAATGCATCCATACATACACACACATATACATCCACATGCGTAGACTATCTCTCATATGTTAGTTAGTTAGTTAGTTAATTTTTTGGCTCAAAAAGCAAAAAGCAAGGCCATGTAGGGGGACATGGAGTTATGTACACGGTGGTGTTCATGTAAAGAGTTCAGGCCACTTGTGGTCAAGGGAGACTTTGAACCGAGCGGTCATCGGCATCTTCACTATCTCGTCCGGCAGCTTATTCCACGGATCCGCATACAGATAAATGGTGAGCTGTCAGTCCCAAAAAACTTGCCCAAGACGCTCAACTGTGCGACTGAACTGGAGGGACATCTCATCCATATAATAGCACCCACATTCACATACAGATAACTGTGAGCTGTTAGTACCAAAAACACTTGCTCAAAATGCCCCACAATGAAACAGAACCTAGGACTTTGTGCCTGTGGAGGGCTTAGCTGTGTGGTGGGTGGGTATATAACCAATGCATCCACACACACACACACATACACATGCACATATGCATAGAAACTCTCATATACACAACTCTTTACTCTTTACTCGTTTACTTGTTTCAGTCATTTGACTGCGGCCATGCTGGAGCACCACCTTTAGTTGAGCAAATCGACCCCGGGACTTATTCTTTTGTAAGCCGAGTACTTATTCTATCGGTCTGTTTTGCCGAACCGCTAAGTGACGGGGACGTAAACACACCAGCATCGGTTGTCAAGCAATGCTAGGGGGACAAACACAGACACACACATACATATACATATATATAGTAAAAGCAATTAAGATTCAAGTGAGTTCTGTTGAATTCACATGAATGCGGTACTTAACTTAGATGCACCAGAAATCTATATGGTATTAACCATAAGATAATGCGGGGTGATTATAAACAAGAAAAAAGCAACAAAAATGGATCAGTATTTCGGTACAATTGTTTCATAGGAAGACCAGCTTTATTAAGGCTGCAAATATTGCAGCAAATACAAGTGACCCGTACTCATCAGCCAAAAACACATCTGAGTTCCCCAAACATCTAAGGGGGTGAGGCTACACTCATGAAACATTAGGGATAGTTCTATAAAAATCAGATTTAGATAATAGACGGATTTCCAATCGGTGCCCCAGCATGGCCATAGCTCATGAGCTGAAACTAGAATCAATCAATCAATCAATATATACGACAGGCTTCTTTCAGTTTCCGTCTACCAAATCCACTCACAAGGCTTTGGTCGGCCTGAGGCTATAGCAGAAGACACTTGCCCAAGATGCCACGCAGTGGGACTGAACCCGGAACCATGTGGTTGGTAAGCAAGCTACTTACCACACAGCCACTCCTGCGCCTATGTCCACATACAGATAAATGGGGAGCTGTCAGTCTCAAAAAATGAGCTTGAGATACTCAACCTTGCGACTGAATACGGGGAACTTCTTACCTATATGACAACACCTATAATCACAAACAGATAATGGTGAGCTGACAGCTCTAAGAAACTTGCCCAAGGTACACCACGGCGGAATTGAGCACAGCAAACTTCTTATCCGCACAATGATAATGCCTACATCCGTACAAAGATAATGAAGAACCATATCAGTTCAGCTGACCCCGAGAGAATGGTACAATGGTTCATTGTTATAGGCGAGATAATGGTTTTTATCTGTGAAGCTGAGAGTACGAGGTGGGGTGGAGGGTTGCCAGACAGGCACTGAATAGGATAAGAGAGAGTGATAAACAATATTATTGTCAATATGATACTCCTGGAGCTTACCAGAGAAGGTACGAGTGTGAACAGTGTCAGGTACATGTGTGTGTGTGTGTGTATGTAAGGAAGAGGGAGTATATGAGAGACAGTGAGAGAGAGAGATGGTGTATGAGAGACAGGAAGTGTGAGAGTGAGTGTGTGAGAAAGACAGAGTGTGTATATGTG
Organism: Octopus sinensis; assembly: GCF_006345805.1. NCBI lineage: Eukaryota > Metazoa > Mollusca > Cephalopoda > Octopoda > Octopodidae > Octopus > Octopus sinensis. The sequence continues at coordinate 22,909 of NW_021835503.1, forward strand.
AAAGAGAGAGTGTGTGTGTATGCGAGAGAGAGAGAGTGTGCGTGTGTGAGAGAGTGAGTGTGTGAGAGTTGTGTGTGAGAGGGAGAGAGTTGTGTGTGTGAGAGAGAATGTGTGCGAGAGAGAGAGAGAGTGTGAGATAGAGTGTGTGAGAGAGTTGTGTGTGTGTGTGAGAGAGTGTGTGTGAGAGAGAGAGTGTGTGTGTGAGAGAGAGAGAGTGTGTGAGAGAAAGAGAGTGTGTGTGAGAGAGAGAGAGTGTGTGTCAGAGAGAGAGAGTGTGTGTGAGAGAGAGAGTGTGTGTGTGAGAGAGAGAGTGTGTGTGAGAGAAAGAGAGAGAGAGTGTGTGTGTGAGAGAGAGTGTGTGTGTGTGTGTGTGTGTGAGAGAGTGCGTGTGAGAGACAGAGTGTGTGTGTGTGAGAGAGAGAGAGAGTGTGTGTGAGAGAGTGCGTGTGAGAGACAGTGTGTGTGTGTGTGTAAAAGAACATTTGCAAGAGAGAGTGTGTGCGAGTGTTTGTATGTGTATGTGTGTGAGTGTGTGTGCGCGTTTATTCATGAGCATATCTGGTACATCAGTGTACTGTACCTGTAAATAAACATCTTGTGTGTGTGTGTGTGTGTGTGTGTAGGCATATTTCCAAGTCAAATATGCACTGGTACATCAGGGCATATGTGTGTGTGTGTGTGTGTAGGTCAGTGTGTGGGTATCACAATGCCCAACTGTGAATGTAAAAAAAAGGGGTGCTTATGTATATACTCTTTACTCTCTTTTACTCTTTTACTTGTTTCAGTCATTTGACTGCGGCTATGCTGGAGCACCACCTTTAGGGGAGCAAATCGACCCCGGGACTTATTCTTTGTAAGCCCAGTACTTATTCTATCTATCGGTCTCTCTTTTTTTGCCGAACCGCTAAGTGACGGGGCATAAACACACCAGCACCGTTTGTCAAGCAATGCTAGGGGGACACACACAGACACACAAACATACATGCACATACATATATATACATATACTACAAGGCTTCTTTCAGTTTCCGTCTACCAATCCACTCACAAGGCTTTTGTCGGCCCGAGGCTATAGTAGAAGACACTTGCCCAAGGTGCCACGCAGTGGGACTGAACCCGGAACCATGTGGTTGGTTAGCAAGCTACTTACCACACAGCCACTCCTAAGCCTACATGTTTATAAAAGAGAGACTGTCAGTACGCATTCATGCATGCACACGTGTGTATATGTGTGTGTGTGTGTGTGTGTGTGTGTGTGTGTTTTGGTATATCCGTCTCTGGGTTTGAGAAGGGGCATCTTTGTATACACACACACATATATACATATATATATATACACACAAATATATACACACATATATACATATATACACACATATATACACACATATACATATATATATACACGCATGTACATATATATATACACATATACATATATATATATATATATATACACATATACACACACACATACATATACACACACAAGAGCAACTGAGAGAGTCTGCACACGCACAGGCACCTGTGTGATTGTGTGTGTGTGGATGTGAGAGAGAGAGAGTGTGTGTGTGTGTAGGTGTGAGTGAGCACGTGCATGTACGTGTGCGTGCGGCATGTGTGTAGAGGGACTTGCATGGGTACACACACCCACCCGCCCACGCAGTCAAATCCATTAATACATAACCTCTTTCTAGATGATAAATAGTGAGAATTAATCAGTGTGTGTGTATATATATATATATATATAGAAAGACAGACAGACAGACAGAGATGGATAGATAGACAGAAACACATATATACACACACACATATATACATATACACACATATATACATATATATATACACACAAATATATACACACATATATACACACAAATATAACACACATATATACATATATATATATATACACACATTATACATATATAATATATCACACATATACATATATATATATACACACATATATACATATATATATATAACACATATACACATATATATATACACACATATATACATATATATATACACACATTATACATATATATATATATACACACATTATACATATATATATATACACACTATATACATATATATATATATACACTATATACATATATATATACACATATACATATATATACACATATATACACATATACATATATATACACATATATACATACATATACACATATACACACACACATACATATACACACACAAACACATATACACACACATATATACATATACACACATATGTATATATAGGCAGACAAACAAGCACACCGTGGTGGTACAAAGATTTAGAATCAACGACTGATAAGAAGAATCATCTGTTTCATGTACATAATGGCGCAGGGAGTGACGGTGTGAGTAATGAGGTGATGGTGGTGGTAGTAGTAGCAGCAGCAGCAGTAGTGATGTGGTAGTAGTTATCATAGTAATGATGACACCAGGGTAGTAATGGTGGTGATGGTACTGCTACAATGGCGGGGAGCTGGCAGAAACGTTAGCACGCCGGGCGAAATGCTTAGCGGTATTTCGTCCGCCGCTGCGTTCTGAGTTCAAATTCCGCCGAGGTCGACTTTGCCTTTCATCTTTTCGCGGTCGATTAAATAAGTACCAGTTACGCACTGGGGTCAATGTAATCGACTTAATACCTATGTCTGTCCTTGTTTGTCCCCTCTATGTTTAGCCCCTTGTGGGTAGTAAACAAATAGGTATTTCGTCTGTCTTTACGTTCTGAGTTCAAATTCCGCCGGGGTCGACTTTGCCTTTCAACCTTTCGGGGTCGATTAAATAAGTACCAGTTACGCACTGGGGTCGATGTAATCGACTTAATACCTATGTCTGTCCTTGTTTGTCCCCTCTATGTTTAGCCCCTTGCGGGTAATAAAGAAATAGGTATTTCGTCTGCCACTGCGTTCTGAGTTCAAATTCCGTCGAGGTCGACTTTGCCTTTCATCCTTTCAGGGTCAATAAATTAAGTACCAGTTACGCACTGGGGTCAATGTAATTGACTTAATACCTATGTCTGTCCTTGTTTGTCCCCTCTGTGTTTAGCCCCTTGTGGGTAATAAAGAAATAGGTACTGGTACAATGGTGGCGATGGTAGTGGTGGTAGCAATGGTAGTGGGCGGTGGTGGTGGTAGTGGCAATGGTAGTGGTGGTGACGATGGTGGTGGTGGTTGTGATAGCGCATGGCTTAGTGGTTAGAGGCGTTCAGCTCATAGTCGTAACGTCATGAGTTCGATTCCTGGCAGCGTAGTGTCCTTGAGCAAGACACTTTATTTCACGTTGCTCCAGGTCCACTCAGCAGGCAAAAATGAGTTGTACCAGTAATTCAAATGGGCTGACCTTGACACATTCTGTGCCGCGCTGAATCTCTCTGAAAACTACATTAAAGATACGCATGACTGTGGTATACTCAGCCACTCACATATTAATTTAATGAGCAGGCTGCTCTGTTGATTGGATCAACTAGAACCCTCATTCTAACCGATGGAGTGGTAGTTAGTAGTAGTAGTAGTGCTGGTGGTAGTAGAGGAAATGGCTTTGGTAATACTCTTTTACTTGTTTCAATCATGTGACTGTGGCCATGCTGGAGCACCACCTTTAGTCGAGCAAATCGACCCCAGGACTTTTTCTTTATAAACCTAGTACTTATTCTATCAGCTGCTCATGCTGAACCGCTAAGTTGCATGGATGTAAACACACCAGCATTGGTTGTCAAGCGATGTTGGGGGGACAAACAGACACACAAACATACACGTACATATATATATATATACATACATACATATATACAACGAGCTTCTTTCAGTTTCCGTTTATAAAATCCACTCATATGGCTTGGGTCGGCCCGAGGCTATAGTAGAAGACACTTGCCCAAGGTGCCACGCAGTGGGACTGAACCCGGAACCATGTGGTTTAGAAGCAAGCTACTTTACTACACAGCCACTCCTATGCCAAATAGTTGCAGAAGTAATAAAAAATATCTTGGGCAAGTGTCTTTTATTATAGCCCTGGGCCGACCAAAGCCTTGTGAGTGAAAGAAGTCCGTTGTATATATGTGTGTATATATATGTGTGTGTGTGTGTGTGCATGTGTGTGCCCGTCTGTGTGTGTCTGTCCCCCAACATCACTTGACAACCGATGCTGGTATGTTTACATCCCCGTAACTTAGCAGTTCGGCAAAAGAAATCCGATAGAATAAGTACTGGGCTTACAAAGAATAAGTCCTGGGGGGGGTCAATTTGCTTGACCAAAATGCGGTGCTCCAGCATGGCCGCAGTCGAATGACAAACAAGTAAAAGAGCAAAAGAGTAAGTACTGGCAGTGGGGAAGGGGAGGTCAATTTTTTTCCAGGAGTGGCTGTGTGGTAAGTAGCTTGATAACCAACCACATGGTTCCGGGTTCTGTCCCACTGCGTAGCATCTTGGGCAAGTGTCTTCTGCTATAGCCCCGGGCCGACCATGCCTTGTGAGTGGATTGGTAGACGGAAACTGAAAGAAGCCTGTCGTATATATGTATATAATATATGTATGTGTGTGCCTGTCCCCCTAGCATTGCTTGACAACCGATGCTGGTGTGTTTACGTCCCCGTCACTTAGCGGTTCGGCAAAAGAGACCGATAGAATAAGTACTAGGCTTACAAAGAATAAGTCCGAGGGGTGGGGGGGTGTCGATTTGCTCGACCAAAATGCGGTGCTCCAGCCTGGCCGCAGTCGAATGACTGAAACAAGTAAAAGAGCAAAAGAGTGTACTGGCAGTGGGGAAAGAGAGGTCGATTTTTTTCCACATAAAAACCCTTAAATCAGGGGGAGAGGTGCTCCAGCATGGACGCCACAGCCGGTTCAGTGGGACAAGTAAAAACAAAGCTAGCAAAGATAACGCAATTGAGGACATTGACTCCTCATAAGCTTCCCTGCTTGCTCACAAATTCACAGAGTGATTAACAACTGCACTACTTTTTTTATACATTATTTTAACGTTAATTAATTAAATAAAGACTCCGGCAAAGACATAGGGGGGGAGGAGGGGGGAGAATAGTTGTGGGGTTGGGGGGGTTGAGTTAGTTTAGGTGATGTGTATAGCCGGGCGCTTCAACTTCGACGCTGCAACGTAGGTGAGATGGTGGTGATGGTGGTGGTGGTGGTGGCAGTGGTGGTGTGGTGTAGATGTACAGGCTGCAATCCGGGTTAACTCTTCCATCGTTACTGCTGCTAATGATACTAACATAACAATTATATGCATATAGGTTTGTGGGTTAACAGACACACACACATATTATACATACATATATATATATATATATATATATATATACTCTTTTTACTTGTTTCAGTCATTTGACTGCGCCCATGTTGGAGCACCGCCTTTAGTCGAGCCCTCGACCCCGGGACTTATTCTTTGTAAGCCCAGTACTTATCTATCGGTCTCTCTTTGCCGAACCGCTAAGTAACGGGGCATAAACCACCAGCATCGGTTGACAAGCAATGCTAGGGGGACAAACATACACATACATATATATATATATATATATACATACATACGACGGGCTTCTTTCAGTTTCCGTCTACCAAATCCACTCACAAGGCTTTGGTCGGCCCGAGGCTATAGCAGAAGACACTTGTCCAAGGTGCCACGCAAGAGAGCGACCACTAGATTCCATAGCAGATCTATTTTTAGCACCTGAGTAGACCACATAGTGGTCGCTCTCTTATATTTATGCATAAATTTGGATTATATCCCTGGTTTTTTATGTGCTAAGCCACTTGGTGTTAAATTGATGGTATTATTAAATTAACATCAAATTTTTCACCCTCATTTATGAATTATATATATATATAGGCGCAGGAGTGGCTGTGTGGTAAGTAGCTTGCTAACCAACCACATGGTTCCGGGTTCAGTCCTACTGCGTGGCATCTTGGGCAAGTGTCTTTCTGCTATAGCCCCGGCCCGACCATGCCTTGTGAGTGGATTTGGTAGACGAAACTGAAAGAAGCCTGTCGTATACATGTATATTATTTAATATGTGTGTGTGGGGGGGGGGTTGTGTTTCTGTGTTTGTCCCCCTAGCATTGCTCGACAACCGATCTGGTGAGTTTACGTCCCCCCCCGCCCTTACGTGTTCGGCAAAAGAGACCGATAGACTAAGTACTGGGCTTACAAAGAATAAGTCCCGGGTCGATTTGATCGACTAAGGCGGTGCTCCAGCATGGCCGCAGTCAATGACTGAAACAGTAAAGAGTAAAAAGTATATATTTTTTTTTCCTCAGTCGTCCTTTCTCTGGATCTTTTCCTTTCCTATGTTTCCGACGAAGAGCTCCGCTCGAAACATAAGCCCTCCTTCTCCCTCCTTCCTGAGCGTCCAATAATACTATATTTGTTCCATTCCACGTCCCTAGCGTCGTTGTGTTTTCTCTTGGTGTTTTCATGTTTGGATTAACTATATATATATATATAAATTCTTATAATTATGAGTATAATTATAATTAGGGCTCAGCAAAGTTTTGGCTGCTATTTCTAAATTTCGGTATGTGATGAAGCAAATTTCTTTGCTGAACCCTAATTATAATTATACTCATAATTATAAGAATTTTTGTTTTACCGATAATGGTTCTTTTAACATACAGAACTACTTAGTAAAATTATTAATTATTAATAAATTTTACCCTTTATTATTATTGATAATATATATATATATACATATATATATATATAGGTGTGGTGGTGTGGTAAGAAGCTTGTTTACCAGCCACATGGTTCCAGGTTCAGTCCCACAGCGTGGCACCTTGGGCAAATGTCTTCTACTACAGCCTCAGGCTGACCAAAGTCTGGTGAATGGATTTGATAGATGGAAACAGAAAGAAGCCTATTGTGAGTGTGTGTGTATGTATATATATATCAGTCCCACTGCATGGCACCTTGGGCAAGTGTCTTCTACTATAGCCTTGGGCCGACCAAAGCCTTGTGAGTGGATTTGGTAGACGGAAACTAAAAGAAGCCAATTGTATATATGTATATATGTGTTTGTGTGTCTGTCTCCCCAACATCGCTTAACAACCGATGTTGGTGTGTTTACATCCCCGTAACTTAGCGGTTCGGCAAAAGAGACCGATAGGATAAGTACTCGGCTTACAAAGAATAAGTCCTGGGGTCGATTTGCTTGACTAAAAAAAGGCGGTGCTGCAGCATGGCCGCAGTCAAATGACTGAAACAAAAGAGTAGAAAGTATATTATGGAGATGTACTTGCATAGCAAGTGACCTGATCTGAGATCGTGTGCTGGAACGAAAACAATTGCAGCGTGGAAGGTGTTTGTAAGCCATTTAAGAAACACACAAAAACTGTTAGATTCCCTTTGACATTTAAATTTAATTTGCCAAAATATTTTCATTGCTTTGAGACCACGACCCGTTCACTGACAAAATGCAGCACGGAATTTTGTCAGTGAACAGGTCGCGGTATATATATATATATACATATACACAGACACACACACGTTTATACAGACAAAAATGCAGATAGGTAGACAAATGTATATGCATAGAAATAAACAGATACATAGACAGATATACAACAGCAAGGTGGGTAGTCAATTAGATAGCTTGACATAACTAGGTAGGTTGATAGAGATAGATAGATAGATATTAGATAGATAGATAGGCAGATAAGCAGACAGGGAGACTGAGATGTAGACAGATAGGTAAATAGATAGACAGACAGGTAGATAGATTGACAGGCAGGTATGTAGAGAGAGAGACATGCAGGTATGTTTGTAAAGAGAAGGAGAGATACAGACAAGTATTTATGTAGAGAGAGGAAGAAACAGACTGACATATATATGTATGTAGAGAGAGAGACAGACTGACAGACAGGTATGTATTTAAAGACAGACAGACAGACAGGTATGTATTTAGAGACAGACAGACAGGTATATATGAAGAGAGAGAGAGAGACAGGCAGGTATATATGAAGAGAGACAGACAGACAGACAGGTATATATGAAGAGAGAGAGACAGACAGACAGGTATATATGAGAGAGAGAGAGACAGGCAGACAGGTATATATGAAGAGAGAGAGACAGACAGACAGGTATATATGAGAGAGAGAGAGACAGACAGACAGGTATATATGAAGAGAGAGAGACAGACAGACAGGTATATATGAGAGAGAGAGAGACAGACAGACAGACAGGTATATATGAAGAGAGAGACAGACAGACAGGTATATATATGAGAGAGAGAGAGAGACAGACAGACAGACAGACAGACAGATAGACCAGTATGTATGAAGAGAGAAAGAGAGAGAGAGACAGACAGACAGACACAGAAACACAAAACAGAGGCATCAAACAGGTAAGGTAGGTGACCAGGGCGGACGGGCGGACGGACGGACAGCTAAGAAGTAGACGGTAGCAGAACGACTATTTTTACACGTGTCTATCGGAATTCCATATTCAATGAGCAGAAATCGCGTGGGTGTTGTTAAAAGATGAGGATTTGCGCGGCTGAAAAGGAGCGGAGGAGGCGAGTGCTTTAGTGGGGTGGATGCGTATCTATATTCATAACGCATTAGTATACTCTTTACTCTTTTACTTGTTTCAGTCATTTGACTGCGGCCATGCTGGAGCACCGCCTTTAGTCGAGCAAATCGACCCCGGGACTTATTCTTTGTAAGCCCAGTACTTATTCTATCGGTTCTCTTTTGCCGAACCGCTAGGTGACAGGGACGTAAACACACCAGCATTGGTTGTCAAGCAATGCTAGGGGGACAAACACAGACACACAAACATATATATACATATATACGACAGGCTTCTTTCAGTTTCCGTCTACCAAATCCACTCACAAGGCATTGGTCGGCCCGAGGCTATAGTAGAAGACACTTGCCCAAGATGCCACGCAGTGGGACTGAACGCGGAACCATGTGGTTGGTAAGCAAGCTACTTACCACACACCCACTCCTGCGCCTATTTGGTTTTGTTTTGCTGTCTTATTTTCTGAAATTTGTTCCAGAACCATCCAGGGAAATGCCTATTTGTTTACTATGCACAAGGGGCTAAACATAGAGGGGACAAACAAGGACAGACATAGGTATTAAGTCGATTACATCGACTCCCCCAGTGCGTAACTGGTACTTAATTTAAAGACCCCGAAAGGATGAAAGGCAAAGTCGACCTCGACGGAATTTGAACTCAGAACGTAACGGCAGACGAAATACCTATTTCTTTACTACCCACAAGGGGCTAAACACAGAGGGGACAAACAAGGACAGACATAGGTAATTAAGTCGATTACATCGACCCCCCAGTGCGTAACTGGTACTTAATTTAAAGACTCCCGAAAGGATGAAAGGCAAAGTCGACCTCGGCGGAATTTGAACTCAGAACGTAACGGCAGACGAAATACCTATTTGTTTACTACCCACAAGGGGCTAAACACAGAGGGGACAAACAAGGACAGACATAGGTATTAAGTCGATTATATCGACTCCCCCAGTGCGTAACTGGTACTTAATTTAAAGACCCCGAAAGGATGAAAGGCAAAGTCGACCTCGACGGAATTTGAACTCAGAACGTAACGGCAGACGAAATACCTATTTGTTTACTACCCACAAGGGGCTAAACACAGAGGGGACAAACAAGGACAGACATAGGTAATTAAGTCGATTACATCGACCCCCCCCAGTGCGTAACTGGTACTTAATTTAAAGACCCCCGAAAGGATGAAAGGCAAAGTCGACCTCGGCGGAATTTGAACTCAGAACGTAACAGCAGACGAAATACCTATTTGTTTACTATCCACAAGGGGCTAAACATAGAGGGGACAAACAAGGACAGACATAGGTATTAAGTCGATTACATCGACCCCCCAGTGCGTAACTGGTACTTAATTTAAAAGACCCCCCGAAAGGATTAAAAAGGCAAAGTCGACCTCGACGGAATTAGCCTTTCATCCCAATCCTGGGAAATACCATTATCACCATTATACAAATAAATGACCCCGCACCACGCCCACCACCACTAACAACAACAACCTCGTGATTTGAAACCCGTTTGGTAAGCACCAACGCACACGAAACTCTTCGGCCCTCGAGCGACTCTGTAACATCTGTGGATTATTGATATTAATAATAATAAAATAAACCTAAAGATTCTCGTGTTTTCCTCTTTGCATCACTACACACACATTCTTTTACTCGTTTCGGTTGACTGCGGCCATGCTAGAGCACCGCCTTTCAGACGAACAAATCGACCCCAGAATTTATTCTATTTGGCCGAACCGCTAAGTTACGGAGACATAACACAAAGCACCACATCGGCTGTCAAGCGGTAGCGGAGGCACAGTATATGTATATATATATATATATATATATATATCTATATATATACATACGCACACATACATACATACACACCCACACACACTATATATTATATATATACGCACACATACATACACACACACATATATATATATATATATATATATATATACATACGCACCATACATACATACACACACACACACACACATATATATATTATATACGCACACATACATACATACACACACACACACTATATATGTTATGTATGTGTGCGTATATATATATATATATATATAGATATATATATATATATAGTATATATATGCATATATATATATGTATATATATACATATATATATACAGCCGATGTTGGTGTGTTTACGTTCCCGTAACTTAGCGGTTCGGCAAAAGAGACCGATAAAATAACTACCAGGCTTACAAAGAATCAGTCCTGGGAGGCGGGCGATATATATTTATTTATTTATTTATTTATTCTATCGTTCTCTTTTGCCGAACCGCTAAGTTCGGCGTCAAGCGTTAGCGGGGCACTATATATAATATATATATATATATATATATTATATATTATTATATATACATTATATATATATATATATGTATATATATATGTATATATATCACACACACACACGACGGGTTTCTTACAGTTTCATCTACCAAATCCATTCACAAGGCTTTGGTCAGCCCGAGGCTATAACAGAAGACTCTTGTCCAAGGTGCCAAGCTGTGGTAATGAACCCGGAACCACGAGGTCGAGAAGCAGGCTTCTTACCACAGAGCCACGCCTACACATATAAAAGAAAGAAAAAAATTACATGTATTTAGGTTTCACGGTCTACTTTGTATGGTGTACTCTAACGCTTGTTCAGACTACCTCCGCGTGTGTGTGTAGATTCTTTGAAGTGACAGAAAAAGGGGGTAGCCATAATTTATATGGCGATCGTTCGTCTCTAGTAGACCTTTCCGTCGATTTCCGTAAAAAAAAAATTTTTTTTTTTTTTTACATATGGGGCTTGCGGGAACTTTTGAAGTAATGAGAGCGAAAGAGACTAAGAGAAAGCGATTGTATGACGAGGGAAGTTCTTTTGAAGTTACCGTGCATGGGAGCATCGATGGACATGTGTGTGTGTGTGTGTGTGTGTTTGATGGGGTGTGGGGGACAGACAGTATGTTGTGTAAGTGAAGTGCTTCTAATAATAATAATAATAATAATAATAATTGTGTACAGTGCTCAGGTGCACTACAACTCATCTAAAGTGTATATATAATCAGGTGTAGTTTCGGCGGATTTCGGAAAGCATGAGGGCCTTAAAGGATGCAGTGTCTGTTAGTGTGTGTGAAGAGACAGAGAGAGTAATGTGTGAAAGAAAGAGATAACTGAAATTTTTTACTCGGTGTACGTGTATATGTATGTATATTACTTCAAAAGTTCCCGCAAGCCCATATGTAAAAAACAAAAATTTTTTTACGGAAATCGACGGAAAGGTCTACTAGAGACGAAAGATCGCCCTTTAGGGACGAAAGATCGCCCTTTATATAATACTTTATTGGCGCTTTCGTCGTCTCATTCATCGGAGGCACCCCAGATACGAGTTTTACACCAACATAGATACTAATATATCTGTACATACACATAGACACACATAAACATACCCACAAATATATATATATATATATACACGCACGTGCATAATATACACACGCATTACTCACAATTATATAGATGCGTACATACATATATATGTATTTATTCACACACACACACACACACACACACACAACATGGCCTGACGTTCAACCCAAGAAGGGAAATCCCTGCCTGTTCACGATCTCCTAGAAATAACAGCCAAGCGTGCTTCAAATCACAACCTACATTCACTATATTTACTATACACATACATACATACATAATACATGTGTGTATTATATAACACACACACACACACACACTGAGGAAATTCGTTCGGAATTTCAGGTTATCGATTATCAGAATTTCGAGCAATTCGTTCGAATAATCGATAACAATACTCATAAAATGCACACACCCACACAGACACACCTTTCCTACGTATTGCGTGCATTCTTCGTCGTTTCAAAACACAAACGGATTCACCAATGTGCGTGTTTTGTATTTGCAAAAATGTTTGCATGTGTATGGAAATATATAATATATATTATTATTATATATATATATAATATATATAATTTATATCGAGATATGTGTATATATTTCTCTGAAAACAGGTGTACAACGTAAATATATATATGCGTAAATACAATCGTGCAATATACATTTATTGGTACAAATATGCGTAGATGCTTGGGTATGTATATATATATATATGTCATACACGTATATTTGTGCGTATATATATATATATATATGTATATATAATATATATATATATATATATATACATACAGATATACATACGCATTTGTATACACACAGATATACATTTGTACACACATCTATGCACGTACATTTATATGCACACACGTATATATGCAAAAACTTATATGCAAAATGTATGCAAAGATGTACACACACACACACACACATATACATACATATATATACACACACACACACAACTGCATTTATATACACACGCTTATACACAGACTCGAGTATATACAAACTCATACGTACATTCGCATATAAACACACAGACGTGTGTATGTGTATATAAGCATGTTTATGAAGATAGATAGATAGATAGTTAGATAGATAGATAGATAGATAGATAGATAGATAGATAGATAGATAGATAGATAGATTGATAGATAGATAGATAGATAGACCGATAGATAGATAGATAGATAGACCGATAGATAGATAGATAGATAGATAGATAGATAGATAGATAGATAGATAGATAGACCGATAGATAGATAGATAGTAGAACCGATAGATAGATAGATAGATAGACCGATAGAGATATAGATAGATAGATAGATAGAGAATAGATAATAGATAGATAGACCGAGTAGATAGATAGATAGATAGATAGATAGATAGATAGATAGATAGATAGGTAAATAGATAGATAGATAGATAGATAGATAGATAGATAGATAGATAGATAGATAGATAGATAGATAGATAGATAGATAGATAGATCGACAGACAGACAATTTATGTGAGAGCTACTCCGTACTCAAAATGTGTATGTGTGAGTGTGTGTATACACTCGAAAGTAAAAAACAGAAATACATTAGCCAAGATCGAAGCAGTTGGAAAATAAGATGCAACTGACTTCTTGAACAGTTAAATGTAAGAAGCGTGGGTGGATCTCGCTGTCGATGTCACCTTAGTCCGTTAAATATATCTCGTACCTATATATATATATATATACACCTCTATATATATATACTCTTTTACTTGTTTCAGTCATTTGACTGCGGCCATGCTGCAGCACCGCCTTTAGTCGAGCAAATCGACCCCAGCACTTATTCTTTGTAAGCCCAGTACTTATTCTATCGGTCTCGTTTGCCGAACCGCTAAGTGACGGGGACGTAAACACACCAGCATCGGTTGTCAAGCAATGCTAGGGGGAGACAAACACAGACACACAAACACATACACACACACACATATATATATATATATATGAAGACACTTGCCCAAGGTACCACGCAGTGGGACCGAACCCGGAACCATGTGGTTGGTTAGCAAGCTACTTACCACAATATATATACCGATAAATATATATATATATATACGTTTTATTTGTTTCGGTCATTTGACTGTGGCCATGCTAGAGCACTGCTTCTTAGTCGGGGAAATCGACACCCTGGGCTTATACTTTGTAAGCCTGGTATTTATTCTATGAGTCGCTTCTGTCGAACCGATAGGTTATGGGGACGTAAACACACCAACATCGGTTGTCAAGCACACACATACATATATACGACGAGCTTCTTTAAGTTTCCGTCAACCGAATCCACTCACAAGGCTTTGGTTAGCCTAAGGCTATAAGAAACTTGCTCAAGGAGTCACACATACACATGTATAAGGCTTTGGTCAGTACAAGGACGTGTGTGTGTATATATATATATATGGCTGTGTGGTAAGTAGCTTGCTTACCAACTACATGGTTCTGGGTTCAGTTCCACTGTGTGCAATGTTGGGCAAGTATCTTCTACTATAGCCTTGGGCGGACTGAAGGCTTGTGAGTGGATTTGTAGATGTCCCCATAACTTAGCAGTTCAACAAAAGTGACCGATAGAATAAGTGCTAGGCTTACAAAGAATAAGTCCTGGGGTCGATTTGCTCAACTAAAGGCGGTGCTCCACAGTCAAGATAACTGAAAGAAGTAAAAGAGCATTATCCGAATCGTGGCCAATGCCAGTGCCGCCTCGACTGGCTTCTGTGTCGGTGGCACGTAAAAAGCACCATCCGAATCGTGGCCGAAGCCAGTGCTGCCTCGACTGGCTACCGTGCAGGTGGCACGTAAAATGCACCAATCCGACCGTGGCCGATGCCAGCCTCGCCTGGCACCAGTGCAGGTGGCACGTAAAAAGCACCCACTACACTCACGGAGTGGTTGGCGTTAGGAAGGGCATCCAGCTGTAGAAACATTGCCAGATAAGACCGGAGCCTGGTGCAGCCTTCTGGCTTCCCAGATCCCCGGTCGAACCGTCCAACCCATGCTAGCATGGAGAACGGACGTTAAACGATGATGATGATGTATGTATGTATATATATTTGCCACAATAGATCGCTAGCCACTACACATTCTTTATTTTCTCTCCTTGTTTCTTTCTCTGTCCCCTTCTGTGGAAGAGCATAGGCTCGAAACGTTAAAGACTTTCTCACTTCCTGAGCATTAAATTAATACATCTGTTTGTTGTCTACACCAGCTGTGTTTTTTGTGAATTCTCCCTATATATATATAAAATTAATGTAGACAGCAGTGTGTATGTGTGTGTGTGTGCATACATGGTGAAAATGAAACTATGGAAATAGACATAAAATTACAGTAATGATTTTGTTACATCATATTTTGAAATTTCGTTTCTGAAAAACCCACACTTTCACTTTCAGATTCAAAGCAAACAAGAACAATCATCCAATTTCACTATATTACAGAGCTTAGTGAACTGCTACTGAATATTATTTTACTTAAATCTTATTATGTGACTCACTGCTACTTCTGTAGTTTCACTTTCTGTATCATAAAACGAAACACCACACCACACAACACTGTCCTGCTTTTGTTAACCGATTTAACCCTCTGCAAATCCCAAATTTTATTTAATTTGCTTTGTGGGGAACGACTGTTTTAACGAAGTCGCATCCTATCCCTATGTTTGAAACGCGGAGTAGATAAAACAGGGGACAACTGATGACCTTTATTCATCACAATGATCATTTCAAACCATTTTGTGTCAGCCCTATGAAGGCAGTGTACTGTACAACTAGTTGTCTTGCATCCTCCAGTACAGATGCATCTTGTGATGTGTTTTGTTTTAAAGAAGACACCTTGCTCAATATACTCAGTTTAACATGATTTGATTATACAGCATGTGTCCAGAAGGACATACTATCAATATATAATATGTGTGTTGTGTATATTGCAGGCATGGGCTGTGTGAGTAGCTTGCTTCTCAACCACATGGTTTCCGGGTTCAGTCCCACTGCATGGCACCGGGCAGTGTCTTCTACTACTGAAAGAAGCCCATCGTGTGTGTATATGTGTGTGTGTGGTTAGATGCAGGCAATGCTGCGTGGTAGTGCTTGCTTACCAACCACATGGTTCTGGGTCCAGTCCCACTGCATGGCACCTTGGGCAGGTGTCTTCTACTACTGAAGCAGCCCATAGTGTGTGTTGTGTGTTGTGTGTGTGTGTGTGTGTGTAGATGCAGGCATGGCTGTGTGGTAAGATGCTTGCTTACCACCACATGGTTCTGGGTCAGTCCCACTGCATGGCACCTTGGGCAGTGTCTCTACTACTGAAAGCACCCATAGTGTGGTGTATGTGTATGTGTATGTTGTGTGTGTGTGTAGATGCAGGCATGGCTGTGTGTAAGATGCTTGCTACCAACCGCATGGTTTCCGGGTTCATTCCCACTGCATGGCACCTTGGGGCAGTCTTCTACTACTGAAAAGAAGCCCAGCGTGTGTGTGTGTGTGTGTGTGTATAGATGCAGGCATGGCTGCCGTGATAGTAACTTGCTTACCAACCACATGGTTCCGGGTTCAGTCCCACTGCATGGCA
>NW_021835504.1:0-12500 GCF_006345805.1 Octopus sinensis
CATACATACATACATACATACATGCATACATACATGCATACATACATACCCATCACCATACATACACATACCTCATACATACATACATCATACATACATACATACATACATACATACATACATAATACATACCTTCATACATACATGCATACATACATACATACATACATACATACATACATACATACATACATACATACATACATACTTGCATACATACATACAGAGAGAGAAATCGAAAAGGGGAGACGAGGAATGAAACAAATAAAGACAAGTAGCGAGAAAGAAAGAACAAATGAATAAATATATGAAAAGGGAAAAAGATGAAGGAAGAATGAAAGGAATAAAAGAAAACAGAAAGGTGGGAAAGAATGGAATGAAGAAATTGAGAGAGAAAGAAAGAATGAAGGAAAGAAAAGAAGAAAGCATGATAGACAGATGCATACATACATACATACTTACTTAAAATGCATACATACAATACATACAATACAAAGATACATACATACAATACATACAATACAAAGATACATACATACATATATACATACATACGTACAGAGTTAGAAAGAATGAGAGAAAGAAAAACATAATGAGAGGGAGAGCGAGAACGAAAGAAATGGAAAGCAAGGTAGACAGAAAGAAAAGAGGAGAGAATGTGCAACAGCAGCAGCAGCAGCAGCAGCAAGCAGAAGCAGCAGAAGAAGAAGAAGAAGAAGAAGAAGAAGAAGAAGAAGAAGAAGAAAATGTGAATGAAAAGTTAAAGATGAAGGAAGAGGAGAACAAAAAGTTGAAGAAAGATTGTATATGCCATATAATAATAATAATAATAATAATAATAATAATAATAATAATAATAATAATAATAATAACAACAACAATAATAATAATAATAATAATAATAACAACAACAATAATAATAATAGTGAAAACTAGATAACCAATTCAGAAAAGAAGAAATGACAGGAAAAGAAGGGAAACAGAATTGTTGGCAAAATTTGAAAGAAAGCAGACGATAAAGAGGAAGGAATAAAGTTTGAGGATGAAGATAAATGGAGAAGAAAATTAGGAAGAATCTTAAGAAAAGATTAAGTAGAATCAAATATATTAATGATGATAAAAGTAATAATAATAATAATAATAACAATAATGATGATAATAATAATAAAATAATAATAATAAATAATAATAATAATATAAAATAATAATAATAATAATAATAATAACAACAATAATAATAATAATAATAATAATAATAATGATGATAATAATAACAACAATAATAATAATAATAATAATGATGATGATGATGATAATAATAATAATAACAACAATAATAATAATAATAATAATAATGATAATAATGATTATGATAATAACAACAACAATAATAATAATAATAATAATGATAATAATAATAACAACAACAATAATAATAATAATAATAAACTAATAATAATAATGATAATAATAATAATAACAACAACAATAATAATAATAAATAATAATGATAATAAAATAATAATAACAACAATAATAATAATAATAATAATAATAATAATAATAATAATAATAATAATGATAATAATAATAATAATACTAATAATAATAATAATAATAATAATAATAATAATAATTAATATATACGATATTAATAATATGAAGGATAAAAGTAATATTTGGAAGCGGTTATAGATTGATATCTAATAGATAGATATAGAAAAACAGAGCTGATTTGATAGGCAGATGAAATAAAGGGGAAGAAAGATTGATAGTGTTAAATTTATAGATAGATAGATAGATAGATAGATAGATAGATAGATAGATAGATAGATAGATAGATAGATAGATAGATAGATAGATAAAAAAGGAATGCGAAACGAAGAAAAATAAAATAAAAACACTGAAATAATTTCATTGAAAAGTAAATATCATTTTTCATCTTGATATAATATATATTTTTTCTCTCTCTTCTGCTCGAGGTAGCCTGTCTGTTTGTTCAAGGTTTTCAAAAAAAACTTTCGTTTTACCTAAGAAAGAAATTTAAAACGGAGGGAAACATTTCAAAAATCTGCTGCAGAAATTATTAAAGAATTTCAATGAAATCTCTGCAGAAAATAAATACACGACTTCTGCTGTAAGAATCTTGAAGAATTGTTCTAGTTTTTGATGTATTTTTTTATTTCAAAAATATATGTATGGAAGGACTGTTGTTAAGGATCAAAGTGGGAACAATTATATTTCGAATATTTTAGAGATGAATGCTGGGAAATTGAAAATTCGAAGAAAGATTCAGCTGCCGTAGTTTAGACTCTAAATTTTGCAAAAGATTGTCAACATGATACAGAGACACACAAATACATGCACCAACTATTATCTACAAACCGATGTATCTGTATGGCATTATATATGTATCTGTGCATAGACGCACACATATCTTATACAAATACACACATATGTGTATATATGTGTGTGTGTGTATCTATGTATGAATACATGTATGTATATGTGTATATATATGTATATATATATATTATGTACACGTATTTTTATATGTATATTTATACACACATGCTTTCATTACATACAAATATACGTGTTTTGTCACAGGCTCACACATATACATGTGTCATCGTCCTCCTCTCTTCTTCTTCTTCTTCTTCTTCTTCTTCTCTCACCTCCACTTCATCACCATTATCATTAGCACTTCTCGGTGTCGAGAATCTGATTCTATTGAATTTATAATCCATGTGTTCTAAGATGGCTGCGTGAGCCTATTTTTGACAATAAAAACTCCAAAGACAAGCACATAAAATGTGGATCCCAGCTGGATCTAAAAGTCCTTGTTATTTGTATTCTCCGCAAACCACCACCACCACCACAACCTCGTCAACATCTCCGTTTCTCAAATTCCTCTTTAAATTTACTTTCAAGTCTCGTCCAACGCGACAGTCATCCCCCTCTAATCAGAACTAACGGTCCAATACAGCAACTGTTCCCAAGGAAACATCAATATTAAAATTTCTAAATGTTGGCTTTATCTAATTCTTGAATCGCCGCTTCGGAGCTCCAGCTGGACGCTTCCCTTCTTGTAATTTCAGAATGGGAGCACTCCGTCGGTTACGACAATGAGGGATCCGGTTGATCCGAATCAACGGAACAGCCTGCTCGTGAAATTAACGTGTAAGTGGCTGAGCACTCCACAGACACGTGCACCCTTAACGTAGTTCTCGGGGATATTCAGCGTGACACAGAGAGTGACAAGGCCGGCCCTTTGAAATACAGGTACAACAGAAACAGGAAGTAAGAGTGAGAGAAAGTTGTGGTGAAAGAGTACAGCAGGGATCACCACCATCCCCTGCCGGAGCCTCGTGGAGCTGGTGTTTTCGCTCAATAAACACTCACAACGCCCGGTCTGGGAATCGAAACCGCGAATCTATGACCGCGAGTCCGCTGCCCTAACCACTGGGCCATTGCGCCTCCACAATTTCAGAATATAAACATGTTCGACTGTTGATAATCTGACATATTCTAAATGTGGTCATTCCATCTCACACCTTAACTCAATGTTGTTTTGTTCTAGTTTAATCAATAATTTCGTTACTCATACCATGAGTTAGCCATCGTATACGCATGCGCGGTTCGTAGCTTTGCTTAATGGACGCGTTCCAAGTTTGTTTTTACGTCATATTGATAAAGCGTCCAGAATTCACATCCGTATAAGAGAACAAATACTTTGTAAACCATCCACTTCGGGCATGTCTTGAAAAACCTGCAAATGGGGCATCGCAACAAGAGAGCAGCATGTACAAAACGAATACGATTTGAAATCTCATCGAAAGCCATAGCATATTTATTGTGAATACTTCTCAGTAAGCAGAGATTATTAACTTCTGCAACATGATGACCGAGAATTTGAATTTAAAAAGATAATGTTTTATGGCCACCCGCTTTTGGTGATTGCAGAAGATCGTGTTTTTGAACATCAACTTCTAGATCAGAGACCTTTATAAACATCCACAAATATAACTTAGCGAGAGATTTTAATGCCTATACTTATCGTAAAGTCAATACCACCATGACCGATATCCAAACTACAGTGGAGAAGGCTAGCCACTGGATCTGGTTAAAAAGAGACGATAAGCGATGGCTAGAAGAATATTGAGCTTTATTTGATAACCAGTTGACCTAGTAAGCAGGGTCTCATATCAGTGAGGGGGGGCGGTGCGCATTGATGCTGTCGAAAGGTAGGCCCCGAAACAGCGTGCGTTCTCTCCTGATGACCCCATACACTTGCTGGCTTCCGGTATGCGGAGTTCTTGACTGGTAGCACTTGTATGTGCAAGATGTGTGTGAAGACATCTCTCCGACGCATTCATCATTAGCATATTGAAACTCAGAAGGTTTATAATCATTGGTTTTTCCAGCTGTTTTGTGTTTCCAAAACGCTCTCATTCTAAAGATTTGGTATCAAAATTGTGGTATGGATTTATAACATTGATTCTTCCATAGCTGTAAGATATAGATTTAAAAAGTCAAGAAAATCACTCAGTTTAACCCCTATTCAATGGGGAAAGATACGAAAAGTTTTACCTAGCACAGTTTTACCTGTTACGTATTTCACCCAGACTCAAAACCTTCCAGAAGCGAGGCAAATATGCCAAAGTACTCCAGAACATTCCATGTGGAACAGAATCGAAAGATTTTTGACTGGATAATAAATATTATATATAGAGAGAGCAACGTTGTTCCAGACATTTTTCATGAATCTATCGTAAGAGAGGACCTTATCAGTTGTTTCAACGTCATCTCTAAGACCACGTTTGCTTCCCGGAAGAATTTGTTCTGCAATGTGAATCAGTGTGTCAACAAGAATTTTGCGAGATATATTTCAGCTAAGAGAAAGAGAGAGAGAGCGTGTGTGTGTGGTGTGTGTGTGTGTGTGTGTGGTGTGTGATGTGTGTGTGTGTGTGTGTGTGTGTGTGTGTGTGTGTGTGTGGGTGTGTGGTGTGTGTGCGTGTGTGTGTGTGCGTGTGTGTAGAGAAGAGGAGAAACAGAGAGGCACTTTGATAGTGTCCACATTGTGGGTGATCTGTTTTGAATATCGTTACAATGATAACACATTTTCAGATCTGCAAGTACTTCGGTCCTGTTCCCAGATAAAAAGGATAAGGTCTTAAACCCTAAAAGGGAGGATTTGACTCTCAAGTTTAATAAACTCCATTGGAATTTGTTTCGGTTCTGCATATTTGTAGTTTTGTATTTTCTTATTCGACCACTTTAAGTTCTTGCTTTAAGAGTGAAATATCTTGGTCTAGAGCAATGTTTCTCAACCAGGGTCCACATGACATTTGGGGGTCCATACAAGATTTTGTTGTTAAAAATTATGTACAATAAATTGGTTATACTATTACAATACACAAAATATCTTAACATTTTTTAATACAATTTCTAATAATATTTAAATATAAAATTAAAATAATATTTTAAAACCTCAAATTGCTATGGGTTCCAGTAGAGTAAAATAAGAATCAAAGGAATCTACAAGCAAAAAATGGTTCAGAACCACTGATCTCGAGAAACGATTTGGTGTGGGACGCTTAGTGAGCGATATTTGGTGGGATCGTTGATGTGAGACATTAGTATGAGTAAGATTTTGTATGAGACATTGTCGTGAAACAATGGTATGAGGTATTAGTGTAGGACATTGGTGTGGAACGTTGGTGTTGGAGATTGATGTGGGTTTTGTGCTTATGTTAGGAGTTGTTGAGTGTTGATTAGCAGGATAAGAATTTGCGTTATTTGGTGACATTTCCTTATGTTCTGAGTTCAAATCCAGCCGAGGTCAACTTGACAGAATTAATACAACAAAGTACCAGTTGTATACTAGCATCAATGTAATTGACTCTACATGAGGATTTGTACCACAGGTAGAATTTGTTGATTAGCAGAATTAGCAGAGCATCGGACAAAATGTCTTGTAGTGTTTATTTTCCGTTATCTTTAGGTTTGAGGTTCAAATCTCACTGCCATTTATTTACTTCATCTTTCATCTTTTCGGAGTCGAGAAAGCCTGGGTACCATAATGCATTTATGACCTGTTAGACATTATTATTCGTACGATCTGGGACCAAATATACCAATAGAACAACTTAAAAAGCCAAATGAACCAATGATAGTGCCTGAGTATTCTTGCTCGACTTGCTAGACATAACAGCTAAAAGAGTTCTTTCAAACCGCGATTACGCTCTAACTAGGCGTTATTTCGTTTGACTCTACCCCTTGAAGACGCTAAAAAAATTGACCACATGGTTTAGTGTTACGGCTCAGTATTTGGCAAAAACATCATTATTTTCAGAAGTAAACACAAAAGTATTACCTCATTCCAAGATGCTGAAGACAATGGCTGTCAGTAATGTCTATACTGAAACTTAAAGTCAATAACACAAATCTACAATTAGGTTTATCTTCAATACTATTAAACAATACGGGTTCTAATTGAAGACTATCGCGTAAAGATTGCTACTTGCCTAATTTCTGTATTTATAATACCGAATATGCCTTTGATGACTGTACCCACTTTGCTTTACACTAGATTGATTAGCCTGTATTTAGGGTTCGATATTAAGTTATCCTTATGATCTTTTAGCGTTAAATATGGTTTTTACAAGGACTGAAGCCTTCTATATGATTCTCTATGCTTGACTGTGAGCCTAAGACTTGCACAGAAGTGTGAGGTCGACCGCTTTTGCGTCTTCTAGGGGAATAGCCAAAGGAAATCGAGTCTGCTGAAGCGTAATCGAGTGTTCAAAGAGGTAAAAGACAGTCTTAAAGAGAGAGAAAGAGAGAGAGAGAGAGAGAAAAACAGAGAAGAGAGAGAGAGAGAGAGACAGACAGAGACAGACAGACAGATAAAGAGATACAAAGAGAAACAGAAATACAGAAAGAAAAAGAAACGGTATCCATTTCTGTTGGAGACGCAATGGCCCAGTTGTTAGGGCAGCGGACTCGCGGTCATAGGATCGCGGTTTCGATTCCCAGACCGGGCGTTGTGAGTGTTTATTGAGCGAAAACACCTAAAGCTCCACGAGGCTCCGGCAGGGGATGGTGGTGATCCCTGCTGTACTCTTTCACCACAACTTTCTCTCACTCTTACTTCCTGTTTCTGTTGTACCTGTATTTCAAGGGGCCGGCCTTGTCACTCTCTGTGTCACGCTGAATATCCCCGAGAACTACGTTAGGGATGCACGTGTCTGTGGAGTGCTCAGCCACTTACACGTTAATTTCACGAGCAGGCTGTTCCGTTGATTCGGATCAACCGGATCCCTCGTCGTCGTAACCGACGGAGTGCTTCCATCCATTTCTGCGCGGGTACAGAAGTAGTTAATGTAACATCCCCGACACACGGTAAGCCGACGAATGTCATTTCCCGAGATTCCGTTGAAGCATAAGTCTTGGGACAAGGAAATTCCGAAATAATACCCGCCTCATTCCGAAGCCGGGCGATCTTGCTCTTGTTGGTTTTGTCTCTCTGGATTACTTGACTTTGTAGGGGAGAGTCTTACCAGTGTTATGCAGGGTGGCGTCATTAGAAATCTAAAACAATACGAAGAAGCGCAATGTGACCAGCGGTGTGTAATGACATCCGACAGTCTGATCAGTACAGTGATACACGCATATGCATACATATATAAGCAAATGATAATTATAAGAATAAATTCATTAAATGGAGTTCAATAAATGCCATCAAATAAAGTTAAATGAAGCTAATTTTGTTGTTAATGATGAATTATTCATTTACTTAATAATCCCAGACAGCTGTTTTTGGCAAAAAGACCATGTATGCAAAGTATATTATAATGTATTTTTATCTATCTATCTATCTATATATATATATATATATATATATATATATATATATATATATATATATATATATACGTACACACAACACCCACATATATTATATATATATATTATATATATAATATATATATATATGCATATATACATACACACACACACTCACATATGCATACACACACATACATATACAAATATATAACAGTTCTATATTTAAGAGATGAGGAATTATGTACATTATTTACATTATTTACATTTGACGGATATTTGTTCTCATCTTGTTTGCTGTTAACAACGTTTCGGCTGATATACCCTCCAGCCTTCAGTGGTTAAGAGCGCGGGCTACTAATCCCAAGATTCCGAGTTTGATTCCAGGCAGTGACCTGAATAATAAAATAATAATAATAATAATAATAATAATAATAATAATAATAATAATAATAATAATAATAATAATAATAATAAAATAATAATAATAATAATAATAATACAATAATAATTCTAATAATAATAACATCGAAAGAATACCTTAGGAGTGAGAACCCAGGTTCGAAATTCTCCAAGATACTTGATGAGAACAAATATCTATCAAATGTAAATAATGTAAATATTGTACTAAAAAAGTAAAGCTCCTTCCCGAATTATGTAAACTCACAGGACCGCTTTTCCAGTTTCCATAGCATATATTCCTCACCTGGACGGAACGCTGGTCAGTCGCGGGATTACTCATTTTTGCCAATTGAGTGGACTGGAGCAATGCGAAATGAAGTGTTTTGCTCAAGAATACAAACCGTCGGCCGATCCAGGAATCGAAACCAAAATCTTACGATCATGAGTCCAACCACTAAGCCACGCACCGATGGCAATTCACTGGTACTTATTTTACCGATTGTGAAAGGATGAAAGGCAAAGTCAACTTCGGCAGGATTTGAACTTAGAACCCAAAGCAGGAAGAAATGCTGCTAACCTGCGTGCTACCGGTTTTGCCAGCTCATCATCTTAAGTATGAACGAAAGCAAGCCAGCCACCAGAACATTAATATTGATATTGCCGCCAATTATAATGATGTATGTGTTTTCTGATTCTACAGTTTGCAGAATAAGACTTCTAAGAAAGAATGAGTAGTATATCGAATTAGGTAAATCTACAGTTAGGTTTATCTTCAATACTATTAAACAATACTGCTCTAATACAAAACTATTGCGTTAAGATTGCTACTTGTCTAAATTTCTGTATTTATGAGATCGAATATGGCTTTGATGACTGTAGCCACTTTGCTTTTGACTGGATTGATTAGCCTGCATTTAGGGTTCAATATTAAGTTATCCTTATGATCTTTTAGCGTTAAATATGGCTTTACGTGCACTGAGGCCTTCTTTAAGAGTCTCTGTGCTTAAATGTGTGCCTAAGACCTTCGACTCCTCGTTAAATATGTTTGTATACCCAGCTCGCTTTTCATTGGAATAGCTTTGATGGCTCTAAGCTCTTCGCTTTTTACTAGATTGATTAGCCTGTGTTTAGGGTTCGATATTAAATTACCCTTATGATTCTTTAGCGTTAAATATAGTTTACGTACACTGAGGCGATCTATACTTATCCTGTATATTCAATTGCGCGCTAAAGTCTTCGACCCCTCATTAAACATGCTTGTTTACGCAGCTCTCTTTCACTGGATTACTCAACCCACATTTATATTCAACAATGAAAATATCTATATGATCCATTAGCACTAAATATGTGGTCAAAGGGGTTTTATACAGTCTTATGTGTTTAACGTTGTGTGAAAGACATGTACCTCATTGTTGATTGTATATTTTTGTTTGTCAATCAGGTGTGGTCGTGTGGGAGGAATAAAGTTTGAGGATGAAGATAAATGGAAAAGAAAACTTCTTTCCAAACACACAGTTCCCCTCCCCCAATGCTTAACTTGTACTTATTTTATCGACCCTGAGAGGATGAAAGGCAGAGTCGACTTCGACGGAATATGATGTCAGAACGTAAATACGGACGAAGTGCCTTTAAGCATTTCGCCCGGCATACTAACGATTCTTACTTCTTTATTGCCCACAAGGGGCTAAACAGAAAGGGGACAAACAAGGACAGACAAAGGGATTAAGTCGATTACATCGACCCCAGTGCGTAACTGGTACTTATTTAATCGAACCCGAAAGGATGAACGGCAAAGTCGAACTCGGCGGAATTTGAACTCAGAACGTAGCGGCAGACGAAATACGGCTACGCATTTCGCCCGGCGTGCTAACGTTTCTGCCAGCTCGTCGCCTTGATCTTTAGACGAATATTGAAATCAAATTTTATTTTGTAAGCTTAAATCATCTCAGCCTTTTTGTGCGGGTGTTATTTATTTTAAAACAATTTCTCACGTGCAGGTAAGCTGGTCATATTTCTGCCGTGAAAGAAAATATTGTCGCCTTCATTCTTATAAGCACACATTCACTTTTCCGACTATTCTCTAGGAAAAGGTTTTCTTGATTTCTCGGTGCCATGTGGAAGAAATGTAACGTTTACCATCAACACTGCATCTTGTAAACATTATCGAAATATTGTTCATTTCTTTTAACATGTTTTCGCGCAATAAACTGTACTCCACAGCAAGCATTGAGTACTTTTTCTTCAGTTATTCCCTTCATCCTCTTCTCTCTCTCTCTCTCTCTCACTGTATAACTGTATATAATATATATATATATATATATATATATATATATATATATTATATATATATATAATTATATATATATATATATATATATATATATATATATATGTATATATATATATAATATATATATATATATATGGATGCATACGTATGTGTATAATTTATACACATACGTGTATAAAGTACAAGAATTAAAGAATTACAAGTACAAGTACAGAATTAAAGAATATAAATGTATACATACATACAACATACATAGATACATACATACATACATACATACATACATATATATATATATATATATATATTATATATATATATATAATATATATATATATATATATATATATATGTATATACATACATACATATATATATAATATATATATATATATATATATATATATGGAGGAAAGTAAGAAGAAAAATATGCGAAAATGCACATGGAAATCAAAAAAAAAGGAATGGCTTTTTATGAAAAGTAATGATAGATATATACAATTAGACGAACTGAGGTAGAAATAAAAGTAATAAAAGTCATTATTGTGAATTGTTAAAGAGATTCGAAAGATTCTCCGAATGGTTATATGCTTATATATGGGTGTGTGTGTATGTGTGTGTGTATGTGTGTGTGTGTGTGTGTGTGTGTGTGTGTGGTGTGTGTGTGTGTGTGTGTATATATATAAATGTGACCGTGTGTGTACCGTTTGCGATTTTTTTTCCTTCGTCTTCAACGTCCTAGCGTTGTTGTGTTTTCATGTTTGGATTAACTATATATATATATATATATATATATATATATATATACATATAAACATACATACACACATACGTACATATATATACGCATGTATACACACACATTTTGATGCTTCGCGTGTATGTCACTCATCAAACACAATTTGTTAAGTGCCATGAGAAGCTCAGCCTTTGAGCAATTTCGATAATACACACTTAGATGTATCTGCACGTATATATGTATGTGTGTGTATGTGTGAGTGTGTGTGCGTGTGTGTGTGTAAATATATGGCTTTCTATATGCGAGGGGACGCTAGGTTTAAGGGTGCCGTGAAAGGGCTGGTTCTTTTACTGGGCTTAGAAAAACTGAAGGCCAGCTGCAATAAGTCTGTGAATCTGAGAGAGGAATATTGTATAAAATCATAATTAACTGATCCTTCAGTATTTTCTTTTACTCAAAGCCAGGAACTTTTCAGCAGCTCATCGTATATACATACACACACACACACACACACACACGCACATACACACTCACACACACACTCATACACATATACACACACGCACACACGCACACTCACGCACTCACACACATACACACATACACACACACACATATAGATATATGTGTGTATGTGTCTGCGTGTTCTCGTGTTCCCCTAATGTGCATATGCTTATATATGTATATATACATGTGTGTTTGTGTATATATATATATATATATAATATATATATATATACGCGCACACACACTTATACAGTATATACATACATACAGACAAACACATACGTATACATATATATAGAGATAGATGGAGAGAGAGAGAGAGAGAGAGAAAGAAAGAGAGGAGGGGAAAGAGATTGATAACTAGAGGGATGGATGCATAGGTATATAAATAGGTAGAGAGACAAGTTGAGAGGGGGAGAGAGGGGGAGAGAGAAAGAAGAAATTGAGAGTGGGAGGACGTAAGAGATGCAGAGAAAGAAATACATAGAGAAAGAGAAGGTGGGGGTAAGAAGGGATTTAGAAGGGAGATATGGGTAAGTGTAGGTGGTGGAAGAGGAAATGGAAGAGGTGGGCAGAGAAAGATAACATAGAGACAGGAGGGAAGAGAGAGAGAGGGAGAGAGAGAGAGAGAGGTAGATAGAGAAAGTGGTAATGAGGAAATGAGGAAGAGAGAAATAAAGTAGAGAAAAATGAAGGTAGAGATAGATAGAT
>NW_021835504.1:17500-30000 GCF_006345805.1 Octopus sinensis
ACTACTACTACTACTACTACTACTTCTACTACTGCTAGTACTACTACTACTACTACCAAGACGGTAAAAGATTATCCCAGAATTACAACCATCATAAACTGTTTCACTACCACATACTGTAGATAAATCTATAAGCCACCACTGCTACTGCTGCCTGCAGTACACTACTACTACTACTACCACCGCAAGTACCACAAAAAATCCACACCTACTACTACCCCTACCACTGCAACCTCTACTATCACTAATTTCATTTCTACCACCAACGTCTTTTTACTGCTTTACCACTATCGCCGCCACTACAACGACCATCACTACGAACAGCAGCAACCACAACCACAACAGCCTCTACCACAGCAACTGCCACAAATATCCCAACTACAGCCACTACTACAATTCCTGCTACTAGTACTACTACTATTACTTCTACTACTATTACTTCTACTACTATACTACTACTACTACTACTACTACTACTACTACTACTACTACTACTACTATTACTATTACTACTACCACCGAAACTGCAACTATCAATGTCACTATAGTCGCCACCTCAACCACCACTACTGCATCACCACAGCCACCATCATCGCTGCCATCCCCACCACCATCAGTACTACTGCCCATACAACAACAAGCTGCACCGCAGTCTGTTCCACCACCTCCGCAACTGCCGCCCCCATCGTCACAACCATCACAACAATCACCACCGACCCCACCATCACCAATATCACCATCATCATCAGTACCAGCACTATAACTACCACCACCACCACCACAATCACCATCACCACAGCAACAACAACAACAACCACCACAACTTCCACCGCACTACCATCATTATCACAGCCACCACCACACCATTAGCGCCATCATAACCACCAACACCACCACCTCTACTACCACCACCACCACCAATACCATCACCACCATCACAACTATCACAGCCATCACCACAACCATCGCGCTATCATAGCCACCACCACCACCATCATCATAACTACAACCATTACCACTACCATCATCATCACCGCAGCCATCGCCGCCATTATAGCCACCACCACCACCACCATCCTCACCACCGTGCCACCGTGCCACCACGCCACGCCACACCAGATCGTAGGAAACTATAAATCTCTTGGCAGATAATTCAATTGGTAAGAAGGTGCAGGCGAAAAGCTGGCAGTATGGAAGGCCAAAAGGGAAAGGAAAATTAAGTTTAACGGTTGTTTAGATGAGGGACGGTGGCGGGAAGAGCAGGGAACGGGGGGGAGCTTTTGGATAAGCTAAGGGAAAAATAGGTGGGGGGGCGTATGTTGTTGATGATGATGATGATGATGATGAAGGATGAATGGATGTGTGCAAGAGAGGGGGTGAGAGAAAAGGAGAGAAAGACAGAGAAAGAAAAAGAGAGAAGGCGAAAGAGTGAGAGACAGATGACTAAATGATGTAAAGATTAAAAATACTTAAGTACACATGGGAGGTGGGGGGGAGAAGGAAAGAAAAAAATTGATAGAGAGAAAGAAAGAAGAGAAAAATGAAGGGAAAGGACGAGTAATATGATGAATGAGTGATAAGAATGATAAAAAAAATATGAATGAAATGATGATAAAAACGATGAAAGAAAGAGAAAAGAAGGGAAAATGAATGAATGATTGTCAAAAGCAGAACATGAAGGAAATATGATTTGATGTATGAACGAGTGAATGAAGGAGGTAATGAATGATTCATGGAAGGAATTGTTGTTGAAAGAAATTTAAAAGAGAAGATAGAAAGGAAGATAAATAAAGAAAAAGAAAGAAAAAGAGAGAGAGAGAGAGAGAGGTGGAGAGAGGAGAGGGAGAGAGAGAGAAGAGAGATGAGAGAGGAGGAGAGAACGAAGAGAGGGAGAAAGAGAGAGCGGAGGGAGAGAGAGAAGAAAGACAAAGCAGAGAAGAAAAGAAATGAAAAAAAAAGAAAGAAAGAAAGAAAGAAAAAGAAGAAAGAAGGAAAGAAAGAGAAAAAAAGAAAAGAAAAAGAAGAAAAAAGAAAGAAAAGAAGGAAAGGAGGGAAGGAAAAAGAAAGGGAGGGAAAGAAAGAAAAAGAAAGGAGGAAAGGAAAGGAAAAAAGAGAAAGAAAGGAAGAAAGAAGAAAGAATGAATGAATGAAAGAAAGAAAGAAAAGAAGAAAGAAAAGAGAAGGAAGAAAGAAAGAAAATACGGATATGAAGAAAGAAAGAAGAAACGAGGGAAATGTGAAATGAAAATAAATGACAGTGAAAAGAGAACGAAAATAACATGAAGGAAAAGAAATATGAACAAAAAGAATAAAGTCATGGGTATGAGTTAAAGAAAGAAAAATGGGAATGAAACAAAAGAACGAAATTTAAAGACAATTCCGACCACCTCTTCAAAAAGTCAAAATGTTTTCTCGCCAAATCACATTACAATCCAGTCCACGGCTCGGATCCTCTGAATCTGAGAAGAATCGAGAGAGCGTCAGATAATGTTATGTGTTGCCTAGCTATACCCCTAGACTGAGTTTCTGAGGATGAACCTTCTTGCCTCTGTCAACTTTGTGCCTGTGATTGATAGAATTCGACTATAGCTCTGTCCTCTAAAATTCGTGACACACACACACTCACACACACGCGCGCACACACACACATATACATATAATGAAAACGAACAGCATCCCTCCATGTGATCGGCTTGAAAAATTGTCAAGATATTAAGATATTTTTCTTAACATGAAACCAATGGTAGCCTTAAAGCACATAAGTAGCTTGCTTACCAGCCACATGGTTCCGGGTTTAGTCCCACTGCGTGGAACCTTCGGCAAGTGTCTTCTACTACAGCCTCGGACCGAACAAAGCGTTGTAAGTAGATTTGGTAGACGGAAACTGAAAGAAGCCCGTCGTATATATATATATATATATATATATATAGTATGTGTGTGTGTGTGTGTTGTCTTCCCAACATAGCTTGACAACCGATGCTGGTGTGTTTACGTCCCCGTAATTTAGCGGTTCGACAAGAGAGACCGATAGAATAAGTCCTGGAGTCGATTTGTTCGACAAAGGCGGTGCTCCAGCATGACCGCAGTCAAATGACTGAAACAAGTGAAATAATACAAGAATAAAAGAATGCATACAAACGAAAAATATCTTTAACGTCTAATGAAGCTTTAAATGTAGTTAGGTTGTACTTTACGAGGCACTGCGAGCGAATCTTTAGTAATTCTGGATGAAGACTAAGATCCAGTAAGAATTTTTAAACAAACAGCAAAGAGTCAAAGCAATTTAAGACCATGCATATGCTTTTATGTGGAGGCACATGGCCTAGTGGTTAGGGCAGCGGACTCGCGGTCGAGGGATCGTAGGTTCGAATCTGCCGGAGCCGTGTGATCTTAGGTGTTTCGCTCATAAACACACACATCACTCGATCTGAGATTCGAACCCGCGATTCCTCGAGCGCGAGTCTGCTGCTCTAACCACTAGGCCATGTGCCTGAAGCAAAAAAAAAGATAGGTTTGGTCAAACAAATCAGCGAATGCTGCGATATTTCTATTCTTAATTCTGGGTATTTTGAATATTTGCACGGGAAGATATATATGGTGGATCTCGAGGCAAATAGAAATGGTGACTCCATAAAAGAGGTTAAATATTTGGATATGAGAATAGCTTGTGTTGATGGTAAGGTCGGAACGAATATTTATAAGACTGATACCCATAACTTCTGCATTACATCGTTGCCTTGGATGGACAGTAGAATTCCTCTTTGGGTTATAACGTTTTTTTTCCAACCAAGATATTAGTTATGGCAGAATTATAAATAAAGCAAGGCGGCGAGCTGGCAGAAACGTTAGCACGCCGGGCGAAATGCTTAGCGGTATTTCGTCTGTCTTTACGTTCTGAGTTCAAAATTCCGCCAAGGTCGACTTTGCCTTTCATCCTTTCGGGGTCGATAAATTAAGTACCAGTTACGCACTAGGGTCGATGTAATCGACTTAATCCCTTTGTCTGTCCTCGTTTGTCCCCTCTGTGTTTAGCCCCTTGTGGGTAGTAAAGAAATAAGTATTTCGTCTGCCGTTACGTTCTGAGTTCAAATTCCACCGAGGTCGACTTTGCCTTTCATCCTTTCGGGGTCGATTAAATAAGTACCAGTTACGCATTGGGGTCGATATAATCGACTTAATCCCTTTGCCTGTCCTTGGAATTGTAAAGAACGTTAGATTTTACCTTGGTAAGGTTAAACCCGTATCTCGAAGTTCTTGTGGTTGGCTGCCATTCCCAGTAAGGAAACTTTATTGTACAACGTCACTTTTGTTGGGTAGCTAACATTGACTTCCACCTTTTGTCAGATATCGATCTTTCGTTCTTTTTTTTTTTTTTTTTTGGCAGCGTAGGTTTAAGATGTGATTATGGTTTCCGTTAATTTCTCTGCAACACGTGAGGTTTCGTTATATGTAGCTTTATTTCGATAATATCTTTGCTTTATACACTATTCGATGTTTATAGTTTGTAAGTGTATTTGTAGATTTAAACTACATATATATTTATTCTATGATTAAGGATAACATGAGTTGTTCCCAAGCAATGAGCTCGATGGTTATGTTACTATAATGGATTGTTTTGTCTCTTTGAAGTTAGTCGTGTTATGAATTATTTGTTTTAATTATAGATGTGTCTATATATGCAGGCATGGCAGTGTGGTAAGAAGTCTGCTTCACAGCCACGTGGTTCTAGGTTCAGTTCCACTGTGTGGCACCTTAGGCAAGGGTCCAAAGCTTTGTGAGTGAACTTGGGAGACGGAATCTGAAGGAATACCGTCCTATGTGTGTGTGTGTGTGTGGTGTGTGTGTGTGTGTGTGTGTGCGTGTGTCTTTGAGTCTCTGCCAGTCCCCCACCATTGACCAGAGCTTGACAACCGGTGCCGGTGTGTTCACACCCCTTTGAATCAGCAGCTCGGCGAAAGAGACCGATAATATGAGTACTAGATATAAAAAAATAAAGGGTTCTAGGGGAGATTTGTTCGGCTAAAACCCTTCCAGGCCATGCCCCAGCAAGGCCGCACTCAAGTGACTGAAACAAGTAAAAGATATATAATTTTTGAAATTTTATTTTATTTTATTTTCCTTTTTTTATCTTATTGCTTTACTTTTAATAAGCAATTTATTTGGTTAATATATTTTATAGTATTAAACTTATTTCATAGACATTGATCTAAGATTACCCGAGGACATTGTTTATGAGGTGTACTGTTCCACTAATCTTTGTTAGGCATGTTTTGAGTGTGATATTATGTCCGCGGTATTAGGGGGAAACACTGTATAGGGGGAGAATTCACAAAAAAAAAAAACGAAGGACGAAGACAGGTGGTGTAGACAACAAACAGATGTATTAGTATAACGCTCGGGAAGTGAAAGAGTCTTTAACGTTTCGAGCCAATCCTCTTCTACAGAAAGGAACACAGAAAGAAACAAGGAGAGAAAATAGAGAATGGCACACTGTATACCTGTTCACGCAATGTCGATTGAAATGAATTAATATAGAAGACGTGAAGGCGCCTGTCTTAATGGTTAGAGTTTTCGGCTCACGATGGTGGTTTCGATCTGTGGACCGGGCGGTGTGGTGCGTTCTCGAGCAAAACGTCTTCCTATCAAGTTGCTCAAGTCTACTCATCAGTAAATGAGTTTCAGTGAGGGTGGTGTTGTGATCTCGGACACTTATATACCCTTCTGCCTCCGGACACCGAGTACCCGGCCCTGTGACTGCCTGGACTCAATGTCCGGAGATTGATGACGGTGACGATGATGACTATAATGATGATGATGATGATGTTGACGATGGTGATGACGATGACGACGACGACGACGGACGATGATGATGATGATGATGAAGATGATGCTAGGTGCAGGAAGAAAGAGTCATCAGGGGTTCGGTATTACCTTCTGCCGGAAGGCCACGTAGAATTTAAGTGTTTCATTCATAAACACACACATCGCCCAATGAGATTCGAACCTGCGATCCCTCGACCGCGAGTCCGCTGCTCTAGCGATTAGGCCACGTCACATCGCACACATCTTACGTGGGTGTCAGAAACTATTAATTGTTTACAGGCTGCGGCAGCAACTCTGCTCTCTGGATTGGTCAGCCGCTTGGCAACATTTATTGCATTAATTTGTGTTTGTATCACTGTTATAAATAGTCTATCTCGCTCTCACACTCTGCTTTTGTTACGTTATAGTGACCCATCGCATGACCTCGCTGGGCACTGTAGTCTTCTTTTGCGCTATATTTAAAGGAACGGATCTAGAAAACACACACACACACACATACACGCACACACATTATATATTATATATATAAGCACCTATACATACGCCATACATATGTATAATATAATTTGTCATGGGCTAATTGATTCCCTCTATTTCACATATGCGCGCGTTTGAGTGATGTGTTTGTGTGTACTGTGAGTGTGTGTCGCGTATGTACAGATATATATGTTTGTACATATAAGTGTATGAATATATATATGTATATACACAAGCATACATATGTAATTATATCTATCTATCTATCTCAATATATATATATATATATATATATATATATATATATATATATATATATACACAATGATATATATGTATGTATGTATATATTATATATATATATACATATATATATATATATATATATATGTATATACTTATATATATATATATATAATATATATATATATATACATATATATATGTATGTTTATATTTATATATGTATATATATACACATATATATATACGCACACATCACAGAGAAACTCAGTCATACAGAAACACAGAAACAGAAATATACATAGATACACATGCGCACGAACGCGCGCACACACACACACAATCACATGTCACCAAATAACACAAGTAACAACCTGTCTTTCTCTCTCTCTCTCTCTCTCTCTCTCCCTTTCTTTCTCTCTCACCCTCTCTCTCTCTCTCTTTCCTCTCTCTCTCACTCATCAATGCCTAAAACATAACGTAGGTTCCACATTCTTCTAAAGAGACCCCAGAGATTGAACCCATTCATGACCATCACAATTGATCAAATTCAATATTTCCGAAACCTAACAATCGTCTGTTCATTAGGCTGCGGTGTTTTATATAAAATATATTTGAAGTGACATGATGCTGACCTTTGAAGAAACCAACACTAAAAAAACAAAACAAAACAAAAAAAAACAAGAAAAAGAACACAAAAATACAAAAAAAAACGGGACGTTGTTTGTTACTCAAACGTTTTTCTTTTATTCTTTTATTCTTTTAATCTCTCATTCTGTCGTTCTTTCATGTCTTTTATTCCTTTATTCTGTCAGTCTTTCGTTCGTTTATTAGTTTGTTATTTTACTTCTATCAGTTATTGGGATTGTGGCAGAGCGAGCTGGGACATCGCTTGATATGGTATATTCAGGAGAGTTTGTTAAGTTTGTTTGTAGAGAGGAACTGAGAGAGAGAGAGAAAAAAAAATGACGGTTCAAGTTGAAACCGTTTGGCGGAGGTTAATATTGATCGCTTAGAGACGTAGCCATGTGACGCTGAGTCGAGTCTCCTGTTGCAGACGACAGATAAGTGTTCTGTAATTTCTTACTGAACAACAAGCACAGATGATTTGATTATAGTAATTAAATGTTTGTCCTGTATATTTAATAATAATAATAATATAATAATAATAATAATAATAATAATTTGACTGGAACGGCTCATGTACTGAGAAGAGCATTAACGCTATGAAAACAACATCCATTCATGAAATTATTTGTTAATTAATTTTTTAAATACATATTTTACCTGTGAATTTGCGTGTGAAATCTGGGAATGCGTACAAATGAGCTTCTCTGCCCTAGGTGTACGGAAAACACTCGGCGAGAAACGGAAGAAAATTTGAAGAAAGAAGGAAAAATAATAATAATAATAATAATAATAATAATAATAATAATAATAATAATAATAAAAACTGGCACGCCGTCGGTTACGACGACGAATATTTCAGTTGATCCGATCAACGAAGAGCCTGCTCGTGAAATTAACGTAAAAGTGGCTTAACATTCCACAGACATCGGGGAGATTCAGTATGATACAGGATGTGACATGGCTGGCCCTTCGAATTACACGTACAACTCATTTTTGTCAGCTGAGTGGACTGAAGCAATATGAAATAAAGTGTCTTGCGCAAGGACACAACGCGCCGCCGGAAATTGAACTCACGACCTTACTATCGTGAGCCGAAAACTCTAACCATTAAGCCAGGCGCCTTCACGTCTTCTATATTAATTCATTTCAAGTCCCGTTGAAGTACTGGTGCCGATGCAACATCTCCCCAAAACCGCTCGCCTTGTACCAAAATCTGAAGCTATTAATTTAATTTGTTTAACAATGTTATGATAACAATAGATCTGAATAGTTTGTCTTCTAATTTCATATTTCATCATCATCATCATCATCCTCACCAACACCACCACCACCACCACCACCACACCATCATCATCATGATCATCATGATCATGATCATCTTCATCATCCTCATCCTCATCATCATCGTCGTCGTCGTCGTCATCGTCATCACCATCGTCAACATCATCATCATCATTATAGTCATCATCGTCACCGTCATCAATCGCCGGACATTGAGTCCAGACAGTCATAGGGCCGGGTACTCGGTGCCGGAGGCGGAAGGGTATATAAGTGTCCGAGATCACAACACCACCCTCATTGGAACTCATTTAATGATGAGTAGACTTGAGCAACTTGATAGGAGGACGTTTTGCTCGAGATGATGATGATGTTGAAATTAGAAGACAAACTATTCAGATCTATTGATATCATAACATTTATAAACAAATTAAATTAATGGCTTCAGATTTTGGTACAAGGCGAGCAGTTTTGGGGAGAAGATATTGCATCGACACCAGTACTTCAACGGGACTTCAACTTAGAACGCTAAGAGCTGGAAGAATTGCCGCTAAGCATTTTGTTTAACGCCCCTAACTATTCTACGGGTTTGCCTTTTAAACGCTTTTAATGAAACTACTTTAATTACGAATATAGTCGAGTAATTTGGTTGAAAAACGCCACGGGAGAACGGAAGAGAGGAAGCTTTGTCTGGAACAAGGATTCGGGTGATGTTTCTTTCACAGACATTCGATATTTGTCGATAAATGAAGAAAAAGAAGAAAGAATGAAAGAAAACACAGTCCCTGGATGTCTTCTGGATTTTCATTATTTTCTGCCTGTAAGAAAAGTCACGTTTTTTCTTCTTGTTCTTCATTCATCGACAAACATCGAATGTCCGAGAAAGAAGCACCCTTGAATACTAGTTCCAGATATAGCTTCCTCACTCCTATTCTCCCGTGTCGCTTTTCAACTAAATTAATTTACTTTGTTCACTTCGGATTATACTGACCGTTTCAAAAAAGAATGAAATGGTACTATACAAGATTATCTATAACTAAATATTTTAATTTTGTGCATTTTCTCCCAAAGACTTCCATTTAAAATTCCAACATGTAATCGCACAAAGATTTATCTACAAAGGATTATCTCCTGGCCATCCGGGTACTCGACGAATATTTCTTTGAGGTTTTCTTTCCTCGTTAAATAATTCTCAGTAGTAGGTTTTCATGCGCTGCTATTACACTTTCAATCAAAGTCATTCATAGTAAATTGATCCAAGACTTCTTTAGTCTTGGCGATGATTTTACAAAAGAATTCAGGAGAAATAATTTCTGGTGTTACTCGCTCAACAGTTGGATCGTCAGATTCATTAAGGAAGCATAACTCTGCTAAATCAAGCATATTCTCAAGATGAACTCTCGTCACGCGGCCCTTTAATCTCCTTCAATCCTGCAGTGTTATTTTTATATCCTCTCTCCATTGGCCAACTCAACGATGTCATTGACGATTACTGATACCATTTCTTGTTGTTTTTGTTTGTTCCTTCTCGAGCTATGCTTGGCTCATAAGGGCCGGTTTCCCGGTTTCCTTGGCATATAGGTTCCCCATCTGGACGGGACACCGGTCCATCGCAGGTGAGCTGCAAGATGCAGGAGGAAAGAGTAAGAGAAAGTTGTGGTGAAAGAGTCAGCAGAAGTTCGCCATTACCTTCTGCCGGAGCCGCGTGGGGCTTGGGTGTTTCGCTCATAAACACACACTGAGATTCGAACCCGCTAGCCCTCGACCGTGAGTCCGCTGCTGTAACCACTAGGCCATGTGCCTCCACACCATTTCTTGGCATACATCCAGGATGCAATCATATTCTTGATGTCACACCGCTCGACTGTGAAACAATAACTTTCCAGGAAATCATTGCGTTCTTTGTAAAATCGCAGAATGTTATTTCAAACTTACAATAAAATAACAGTTTCTGTCAAAATGACTTCATTGTTACCAGTAAAGGTGACTTGTTTAAAAGACCTTCTTCTCCACTTCCTTCTGCAAGTCTAATTTACCTTAGGGTTCATGCTTACGTTATTTAAAATATCCTTTCACTGGAGGATAAATGTATGACACATCCCAACCTGTGGAGATTTCTGTTATTACCCGGGCTTTATTTGTTTGATTTCCATTCCCACAAGTCTTTATGTATTTTTGATAACACCTCCATTAGTTTTGGTGTGATTTAGAAGATAAATGACTACTAACTTAAGCTAACGTCTCTTGAAGTGTTACAACCAAGTAGTATTAGACGGTGGGTGGGGGTTATGATCTTGAAGCCAGAAGTGTCTCTTCTTCTCGAGAGAGAGGGCAGTGCATGACGACATTTTTTCTATGGCGAAAGACCATTCTTATTTACATAGAATAGTAGAGTTGCCACGTTCAATAATGCTGTTAAGAATCTGGTGTAAATTCCTTAGTTGCTTCACGGTTTTCATTCGTAGATTCACTGGATACACATTCGCTATGTAAGTTAAACAATCAAACTCTGGCAGTTGCGCATGCCTACGAAGGATTTTCTTTTTATAAGTGTCTGAAGACGATTTTTGATTTCTACCATTTTGTTAAACCTGGTTAATGTCTTGTTGCGTTTTGGCGTCCACCCATATAGTAAGAATATCTTTTTTTGTTTTTTAATGTTCTCTTTGGCCGGGTCACTTTTAACTAGCAACAATGACGCCACTATGGCAGCAGTTCCTATTCAGATTACTACATTTTTGGCGCTGGTTGATGTGACCAACTTTAAAGAGTGACCTAAATATACACACTTGACATTCGCCAGCTTCTAATGGCCTCAACACTTGAAGTTTTACATCCACTGTGACGGTTTTCCTAAACACTTTAAATGGGCTTTAAGCACTTGCTGATGTTGGCCCTTCTCCATTCATAATGGCCAACAACTTTTGTAATTTCCTATAAATCTCTGCAAATTTTGGAGCTCCAGGTTTTATTCTTACGGCACATTTAAACATTCATTGTAAGACGACAACAACTTGAAGTAGATATGAAAATAATGAAACGAGAAGAGTAACGGATATAAAAAAACAAGGAACATATTCAAGAAAATAGAAAACGTAAGGACGAAACCAACGGGTATGAAATGCCAACATGAATGTACAACAAGCGTGTGATATACCAAAGATATCCGAGAGAAAGTCAACCAATAACAAGGGAGAACAAGGACAGTGAACTGTGTGAACTGATTATATGTGATGATATCGAAATATAGAAATGCGACGAAATAATAAGAACGAACAGCCGCTGGCGGAATATCGGGAAGAATTCTGAGAAAGGAATTGGCTATGTGAAAAGATGAATGAAGAAGAGTAGCTTAATTTAAGAAATATTTTGGAGAAAGACGACGTTAGGGACGGTTTGGTGGCCATATGATAAGAGTTCAGAATAAACAATTTTATTTTTGATAAACACAACCTGTGGTCTAGAGAGAGAGAGAGAGAGAGAGAGAGAGAGAGAGAGAGAGAGAGAGAGAGAGAGAGAGAGAGAGATAGAAAGAAAGAAAGAAAGAAAGAAAGGGAGACC
The DNA here is from genome assembly GCF_006345805.1 of Octopus sinensis. Taxonomy (NCBI): domain Eukaryota; kingdom Metazoa; phylum Mollusca; class Cephalopoda; order Octopoda; family Octopodidae; genus Octopus; species Octopus sinensis. The sequence goes on from NW_021835504.1 coordinate 29,513, forward strand.
GAAAGAGATGAGACACATAAGCATAGGTATACATGCTTCTATGAGTGTATATATATATATATATATATATATATGCATATACATATATGTAAATACATAAATATATAAAAAAAAAATATATATATATATATACGTATATATATAAATACACACACATACACACATATATATATATACATACACACACACACACGCACAAACACGCACTCACACAGGCACACACACACACATATATATCCATACATATATACATACACAGGAAGTGGACAAGATATAGATAAAAAATAAGCTATTCACACAAACTCACTTTTTCTCTCTCTCTCTGTCTCGCTCTCTCTGTCTCTCTCTCTCTCTCTCTCTCTCTCTTACTCTTTCTTACACATACACACACAGACACACACAAACAAGCACACACGTATTAATAGAAGCACTGACTCATGCACAAACGTACACACGAACACACACATACATGAACACACCTACGCACA
>NW_021835504.1:32500-35000 GCF_006345805.1 Octopus sinensis
AAGTCAAAGGAACGTAAACAAATCAGAACCAGTTATGAAGCGATATTGTGTAGGATGAACACACAGACACACCACACACACACACACACACACACACATTTATATATGACCGGTCTCTACGCAGTTTGCGTTTACGAAATTCTTTCTCAAGGCTTTGATCGGCTAGGGGATGTAGTAGAAGACACTTGCCCAAAGTGTTGCGGAGTGGAACTGAACCCGGAACCATGAAGGTGGAAAACTATCTTCTTAACCTCACAGCCCTACTTGCGGCTATAATATATAGTTGGCCAATACAGAAGAACGTCGCAGTGCGTTTGCGTATACTCTTTATACTTTTACTCTTTTATTTGTTTCAGTCATTTGACTGCGGCCATGCAGGAGCACCACCTTTAGTCGAGCAAATCCACCCCAGGACTTATTCTTTGTAAGTCTAGTACTTATTCTATCGGTGTCTTTTGCCGAACTGCTAAGTTACGAGAACGTAAACACACCAGCATCTGTTGTCAAGTGATGTTGGGGAGGACAAACACAGACACACAAACATATACGCACATATACATACATACTCACACACACACACACATACATATATATATAATAATAGATATATATATATATATATATATATATATATAGAGAGAGAGAGAGAGAGAGAAAGATATAGATATATACGACAGGATTCTTTCAGTTTCCTTCTACCAAATTCACTCACAAGTCTTTGGTCGGCCCAAGACTATAGTAGAAGACTTTTGCCCAAGGTACCACGCAGTGGGACTGAACCCGGAATCATGTGGTTGGTAAGCAAGCTACTTACCACAGATCCACTCCTGCGCCTATATATCAGAGTTTATACATATATACAACTTTATACATATAGAGACAAAGTGAGAAGAGTGGAAGAGAAAAGATAGACAGACAAGAAGATACATGTGTGTAAAACGTCACAAGAGCGGAACCACCCGTTGATGGATATCTTTTATAAGGTAAAGGGGTCAAGGCAAAAGACCCCCATTTATATTCATTTAATGCATAAGATAAATAAATAAATATTAATTATTTCATATAATAAAATAGGACAGTGAGAATTATTACAAAACAACTCTACTAATAGAAAAATGGCGGAAGAAAATGGCGGATAAGTGAATAACTACATAACGAGGCAAAATAATGGCCGCCAACAGAGGGTTTTGATGATTGTAATAATAGAATTATTACTAACTGTTAATTATTTGTTTTGTTTTTGTTTTTTTAATGACAAGTGTTCACTCAATGGTGTCATTGATAGATTTGATGTCCATACCCAATTGCGTTCCATTCATCCACATTTGTAATATTATACATACGTGTATGTGCGAGCAGATACATACATAAACACACACACATATATATATTATATTATATATATATAAATACACAATACAACATTATATATATATATATAAGTAATATATATATATATATATATATATATATATTATATACATATATATATAAACATATGTATCTGCTGCTTTCCTTATCACTCTCTCTCCATCTCCCTCTCTCTCTCTCACTGTACATACTCAGCCCACACATGTATGTTTTGTGTGTGTGTGTATATACATATACAAATACACACATAGTAGAAACAATGGATACGGAAGGCAGAGTATACTGGAAGCTTTATTTATCACAACGATCGTTTCGACACATCCTGCATAGCTCCCTCGTGAATGGGAAACTACAGATATACATACATGTATATATGTGGGGAGGGGTTGCTATGTGCATGACTGTGGCTGCTACTGGATGTGCATCTCTGAGATTGTATCTATGTATGTATATACTTACGTGTGTGTCTTTGTGCTTATGTTCGTACCCCGTCCCCACTCCTTGATAACCGGTATTAGTTTATTTATATCCACTAACTCACCGTAATACGTCGATTGTGCAAAAGAGACCGATAGAATAAATTCCAGACTTAGAAATAAAATCCTGGGGGTCGATTTATGCGAATAGAACTTTCAAGGTGGTGCTCCAGCATGGCCAAAGTTAAATCACTGTAGGAAGTGAAAGACAAAACATGGTTGAGTCGATAAAATAGGATTTGACTACACCTCCATTTTGAGCACAGTTTAAGCTATCTTTTCATGGAAGAAGGTTTATATTCCTATAACCTGTGTTAATTCTGTAACCCTTTAAAATGGAAGATAAGAAAGTTCATTTTCGGTACTTGATGCTTTGGGAACCTGACAAAAATTGCTGCAGTTTCGGCCTGAGATGTGTTACCCCCACCTCCATATTCACCAGACATGCTCTTTCGGATTTCCACTTAGTCAGGTCTATGCAGAATAGTCTAATGGTAAAAAATTTCAATCCTTGATGACGTAAAAAATACCTTGATGAATTTATTTGCCATGAAACCACCTCAATTCTGGAAGAGGGTTTTTCAAGTTAAAGGAAAAATGGAGACCCATTGTGCAACAAAATGGTTCATATTTGGTTGATTAAAATTGTACTG
>NW_021835504.1:37500-42500 GCF_006345805.1 Octopus sinensis
ATATATATATATATACTATATATATATTTCAAGTTGAGTAAAAAGTAAGCAACGTTTTGAAACCTGAAATTCATCTCAATATATTTCAGCAATGCGGAAATTTTATTCGTCAAAGTAAGTACCATTACAGTCAATACATTTTTGTCAACGAGTTACAAGTTTGTTTATTCAAGTAACATAAAAATCTGGAGTTCTGGAGTTGACGAACTCTTTGAACACACTTTCAAAATTGGTTTGATTGATCAACTCCTTCTCTCGCAGGAAACCATCAAGGTGCTTGAAAAAGTGGTAGTCGGTTGGAGAAAGGTCTGGGGGAATAAGCTGGGTGAGAAGAACTTCGTACCCAAGTTCCCTTAATTTCCGGAGGATCATTAGTGAAATGTATGATCGAGCACTGTCATGAAGAATGACTGACCCACTTCTGATGACCAGTCTGGGACGGAGGAGTAGCAATTCTTCGTTCATTTTGGGAATTACATGACAATATGCTTCTGCAGTAATACCATTATTATTATTTACAGAATTGTAAAACTCGACATTGCTTAACAAAACCATTCGCGCGGAAAGTATATAAAGTTTATTTACAAAAAACAACTACGAACTAATATAGTTCTTAAATTTGAGAGAAAGGAGCAGGCTGGTTCGCTGGTGTAATCAGTAACACACTTAGATGCGTTAACAAGGGAATGTAGGCTCGAGTCCCAGTCGTACGGGAAAGCCTACTTTTTTTCTGCCCCATTATTAGACTATTTTCCTTAGTCATTTGTACGGTGATTGCTATAAGCTTTAAGCTTATAATTATAAAAAAACGCCATTATTATTATTTACAGAATTGTAAAACTCGATACCGCTCAACAAAACCATTCGCACCGAAAGCATATTATATATATATATATATACATATGTGTGTGTGTGTGTGTGTGTGTGTGAAACAAAAAAATAATGGTCAATACGTTTTTCTTTATTGCTGTAAATTTTTCCTACAGCTGTTTCCAGCTTTTGGTCCGTTATTGATAGATTTACTCAATCTGTTCATTGATTGGCTGATAAAAATTGAACGTCCTAGAAAATTAGTGCTACTTTCGTAAGAGTCGTGTTTTTGTTTGTTTTTTTTTATGTACCACAGCCTAGCGATTAACTTTGAAAAATCAATAGAATAAGTGTCAGACTTTGAGAAAAAAGTACCGTGTTCGATTTATTCGAATTACGGTAAAAGTAGTGCTCCAGCATAGCCGCAAATTTACTGCAAATTTTATAAGCTTAAATTGTCACTTTAACGACACTGCTGTATCTAGAAAGGATACAATTCAAAATATTAAATTTCTTATGTTTTAATTATACTAGCAAATAAGTAGCGTTCTGAATTAAGCAGAAAAGAAAAGAAACGATATCGTAGAAGGGGCACACGTATAACTTTTAATTATAGCTCGCTGGTATCACACAAATTACTATGAAACCAATAAACTGTTAATGTAACACAGAAAGCATAACTTATTGAAATACCGGTGTGTATAATGCTTGTATATTGAAATACCTATTTCTTTATTACCCACAAGGGGCTAAACACAGAGGAGACAAACAAGGACAGACATAGGTATTAAGTCGATTACATCGACCCCAGTGCGTAACTGGTACTTAATTTATCGACCCCGAAAGGATGAAAGGTAAAGTCGACCTCGGCGGAATTTGAACTCACAACGTAACGCAGATGAAATACCGCTAAGCATTTCGCCGGGCGTGCTGACGTTTCTGCCAGCTCGCCGGTATATTGAAATACCGGTGTGTGCGTATATATACTTATAATATATATACAAGCGTTGAACTGTAATAGCTAAGATATTTTATTTCAGATAAAAATGCTCAAAGAGATAGAAATATTACCTTTCTAAGAGATATTTAGAAATGTAATATTTCTATTTTGTAGATCAGTGAATGCATTTCATTTGAAATTCTGTAATCTTTCAACAGCAGATTAGCAGCGACATCTAGCAAGGCCAAGCTACTCCAGACTGCTGAAGGGCAATAACTTTGAAACTAGTCTCTAAATGTTGGCTTTGCTGGGTGGAGGTGCTTATCTCCTCTGTTTGAAAACTCAAGGACACAGAACGCTTCTGTCTCGTAGCAAACTAGAAACGGTGTTTCTTGGGGCTAAATAACAGTAACATTCTTCCCTTTCCTGGACTGCCAGATTAAGTTGGCAACAAGCCATCGCTTTCTCAAAGAGAGTCTTTGGTTAAAATACACGGAGCTCTGCCCAGGAAATAAATGCATTGCCAAGCATTGTTTTGACTCGGTTTGGTATCTTCAGTGACGTTCTGAACTAAAACGAAAGTGCTTGTTCCGATACAGAAATCCGTAAACAAAAGCTGCAGGCATTGGTGTGTGGTAAGAAGCTTGCTCTCCTACCACATGGTTCCGGGTTCAGTCCCACTGCGTGACATCTTGGGAAGGTGTTTTCTACTATTTCCTCGGGCTGTCTAAAACATTGTGCGTGGATTTGCTCAACGGAAATTGAAAGCAGGCCATCGTATTAATGTGTGTGTGCGTGTGTGTGTGTGTGTATGTGTGTGTGTGTGTTTGTTTGTGTGTGTGTGTGTGTGTGTGTGTGTGTATGTGCACGTGGGGGGTGATGGCAAAATATAGACCTTTAATTTTAAGAATAGCAAATTATATTTATAACCTACATTTATATTTTTCTAAATCTGCTAAAAGAACTTTAAAAATAGTTTACTAACGTACACGTGCACTCATACATGTATACATAATTACATACACGTATACACACACACACACACATTTATATATATGTATATATATACACACACATGCATATACATATGTTTATATATATAGTATATGTAAATATATATATATAACGTGATGCATATATATATATATATATATGCATGCATATATACACATTGATATATATAAACCCATACATATATATATGTATATATATCTATGTATATATACAAATATATGTATATACGTATACATTTATGAGTGTGTGTTTATAGTGTGGGGGTGATGTATTGGCTAATCGATTGAGAGGGACGTAAAAGCGTGTTTGTTAGTTTTAAATTATAATGTATCTAAGTACAAAATATAATATTACTCGGATTATTTAGCGATCAATCTTAGGAAGTCAATAATTTTATTTCGAATCAATATGTCTGATATATACTCTTTTACTCTTTTACTCTTTTACTTGTTTCAGTCATTTCACTGCGGCCATGCTGGAGCACCACCTTTAATCGAGCAACTCGACCCCGGGACTTATTCTTTGTAAGCCCAGTACTTATTCTATCGGGTCTTTTGCCGAACCGCTAAGTGACGGGGACATAAACACACCAGCATCGGTTGTCAAGCAACGCTAGGGGGACAAACACAGACACACAAACACACACGCTCATATAATATATACATATATACGACGGGCTTCTTTCAGTTTCCGTCTACCAAATCCACTCACAAGGCTTTGGTCGGCCCGAGGCTAAAGTAGAAGACACTTGCCCAAGGTGCCACGCAGTGGGTCTGAACCCGGAACCATGTGGCTGGTAAGCAAGCTACTTACCACACAGCCACTGCTGGCACAAAACATATCTTCATTATGTTACTAAAAGTTGAATAAAGGAACATAATTATATTTTTAAAAAGCTATTGTTATAAAAGACGTTAGATACGTCTTTATCTGAATATAAAACACATGCTTTCTGCAGTTTAGAGATTCTATGTAATTATATATATGAATATCAAGGGGTATTTCCGTTATGCAAGGCGTTTAGCAAAGAGCTCCATAAAAAAGAGGCAAAAACAAGTTTAATTGGGTAATTAAATGATATAATAATAATAATAAATGCGCCCTTTTAAAACCTAGCCAGGCTCATGGGCCCGGTTTCCCGGTTTCAGTGGCATATGTGTTCCCCAGCTGGACGTGCAAGTGGCTGAGCACTCCACAGACACGTGTATCCCTTAACGTAGTTCTTGAGGTATTTCAGCGTGACACAGAGTGTGACAAGGCCGGCCTTTTGAAATACAGGTACAACAGAAACAGGAAGAAACAGCGAGAGAAAGTTGTGGTGAAAGAGTACAGCAGGGTTCACCCCCCCCCCCGCCGGAGCCTCGTAGAGCTTTAGGTGTTTTCGCTCAATAAACACTCACAACAGTCTGGGAATCGAAACAACTGGGCAATTGTGCCTCCAACTATTACGGATAAATTAGGCGTAGGAGTGGCTGTGTGGTAAGGAGGTTGCTTACCAACCGGTGCATTGTATCCTTGCTCAAGACAATTTATTTCACGTTACTCCTGTCTACTCAGCTGGCGGAAATGAGTAGAACTTGCATTTCAAGGAGCCCGCCTTGTCACATTCTGTGTCTCACTGAATCTCTCTAAGAACCAAATCAAGGGTATTTATGTCTGTGGAATACTCAGCCACTTCGACGTTAATTTCACAAGCAGGTTGTTCCATTGATTGGATCAACTGGAACCCTCCTCGTCGTAACTGACGGAGTCTCTCTTTTGTAGAAGCATAAGCAATTTATTTGAAAGACTATCGCGTGGCTTGATGGTTACGGTGTTGTACTCGCGAACGTGTGGTCGGTGTTTCGATTCCCGGACCAGGCGTTCTGTTGTGTTTTTGAGCAAAACACTTCATTTCAAGTTGTTCTAGTTCACTCAACACTAGATATGTAACATTGTGACAGATTGGCGAACAAGGGTGAGATGTTGACCCTAGGTGAGATGTTGACCCAAGGTGAGATGTTGACCCTAATTGAACAAGGGGGAGATGATGTCTTGCGTGCCACGTTTTGTACTCAGCGATCGAAATGATGACTAGTGTAACCTGTATTGTGAATCCCGACTGACTGGGATTAGTTGTTCAACAACATCGAATGATGAATAATGAATGAATGAATGAATGAATGAATGGATGAAGGAATGAATGAATGAAGGAATGAAAGACCAGCTGAGAATTAGAAACCACTTTCAGTTAACG
>NW_021835504.1:47500-60000 GCF_006345805.1 Octopus sinensis
ACATGCACACACTCACACATACACATGTACACGATTACATTCAAAATTACATAACATACATATATTATATATATATATATATATATATATATATATATATATATACACTGAAACACATAACCACACACATAACATAACACATATACATACATATACACACTAAAACACAGCCATACTCATATACATAAACGCCAACACAGATACATCTACAAAACAATGAATAACAATGACCCTTCCTTTTTTGTGGAAGAGATAAATGTTTTGGGTTTTTTTGGTAAAAAGAGAAACGAAAAGAAACCATAAACGGAACATCAACACAGCTACACACACACACATATACATACACAAATATGCATATAGATATATAGGAACGTCCACGCATCATCCACATTCGCTTACACAATCCCATAATCCTCTCCCGGTGTCCCCGACATCCGCCATCACCCCGAACGGTTTTAGTATACATGAAAAGCAAGCAGTAGGACAACAGCCCTAAAAAAAGCACAACAAATAAACAAATAAAACATATATATGTGTATGTATGTATGTATGTATGTATGTATGTATGTATGTATTGTATGTATGTATGTATGTATGTATGCATGTATGTATGTATACATAGATACATATACTTCTTTGTGTGTGAGTATATATATATATATATTTATATATGGATTATATATGGAAACACCTCATATATATATATACACATAGGTAGGCATATATATGTATTATATGTGTGTCGGTGTATATGGATATATATATGTGTGCATACGTGTAAATATATGGATAAGTATATATACGTATCAATTATTGGACACTGGCATATATATAGATGTATATATATATATATATATACGTGTATGTGTTATGATATATATGTGTGTTATATATATATATATATATAATATATATATTATATATATAGATATTAGATATATATATATACAACACGCATACACGTGAACACACACATGTAAATATACATATATTGTGTGTATATATGCATGTTACATACGTACACACACCGCATATGTATATATGCATACCTACATACCTAATATATATATATATATATATATATTATATATGTATATATATTGTATTTTTATGTGTTCTATGTGTATTTTATGTACAAATACATATGCATGCCCTTGTATACAAATATATGACAGATAAATCCCCAAAATTGCAAGAACAATATCAACAACAGAAAGAAAATAGATAAAAAAATAACAACATATATATTAAACGTAATATATAGATGGAAACAAATAAATAAATAAAATAAAGCATATCATCTCCCCTTATAAGGAAAACCAAATTTAGGTGTGCAATGAGTCGGAAAAACAGTTACACATCAGCGTCGACACGCCATGTTCATATACAGGAGAGAGAAGCGTTTGGACTGACGCATGCGCACACACATACACACTGCACATCACCTCCATAAACAGAGACGACATTATCATCATAGCATGGAGCTTTACAAGCGAGCGTTATATAACAGTGAGAGCGCGTGTGTGCGTGCATGTGTAAGTGTGTGCGGCTGTGTGTGTGTGTGTGTGTGTGTGTGTAGGATGTGTTTTATATATATATATGCGTGTGTGTGTGTCTGCGTAAATTCATTTATATATACGAATATATACAAACGTATGTGTATGTGTAGAGTATAAATTTATCTATATATATGTGTATATATATATATGTATTATATATATAATATATTATATATATATATATATATATATAGATATATGTATATAATATATATATATATATATATATATATATATATATATATATATATATATATATATAATATGCGTGTATATTTAAATATATATATATTTATATAAATGCGTGTCTGTATTTATATATTAAAACTGTATAGGAAATACATACACACACACCACATACACACACACACACAACACACAACACACACACACACATATATATATTATATATATATATGAATAATAAAGGTATGCACATATTCATACACACAGATACACGGTGTACTTGTATGCCTCTGTGTTCCTGTAAGCAAGCGTTTGTGTCTGTGTGGAATGTGTATTACACACACACACACACACCCTATATATATTATATATATATATATATATATATATATACATACATGTATATTTATTTATTTATTTATTTATTTATTTATGTACGTATGTATAAGAAGAAGGCGTAAAATAAGAGTAAAATAGCTGGAATCCCCACCAAATAACAAGCAATAAACAGTGATAAAAAGCGTAAAGAGGGACGAAAAGAAAATTAATAAAATGGTGCTCGCGCGGAAATACGTTGGTGATAAGGAGCCGAGCATGAAAGGGTCAATTGCTGCTTGAGGTGTTGGCGATGATATGATAATCATAATAATAGTAATAATAGTAAAATAATAATAATAATAATAATAATAATAATAATAATATAATAATAATAATAATAATAATAATAATGATAATAATAATAATAATAATAACTACAATTATCATAAATAATCATAATCATAAGGATAATAACTATAACGATTTCTGGTTTTATATATATACATACATATGTATATATCAAACAACACATATATATATATAATATATATATATATATATATGCATATACATATATATACATGTATATATATATATATATATATATATATCTATATATATATATATATATATATATGCATATACATATATACATGTATAGATATATATATATATATATATATATAATAGATATACATACATATATATGTGTATCTAAATAGACTTATACATATGTATATATGTGTGTATGTGTATATATATAGTATATATATATACTGTATATATATATATATATGTAATTATATATACGTACATATATATATATATGCGTATGTGTATATATATATGTGTATATATATATACATATATTGTGTGTGTGTGTACATATATATCTATATATATATATATAATATATATATAGTATATATGTATATATATATATTATATAATGAATATACGTGTCTATGAATAATAGCAGTAATAGTTTCTTACATAATAATGATAATAACGAAATAATATTAATATAAATGCTAATAACAACAACAACAATACGACGAAAGAATGTGACGGTGGTATGGGTGATGGTGATGGTGATGATGATGATGATGATGATGAGAAGGAGGAGGAAGAGGAGGGGGGAAGAGGTGGGGAGGAAGGAGGTGAAGATGAAGAAGACTAACACCTTCTCAATCCTTAATTCATTGCAAGGTAACAACATCAACAATAACAACGAGTGCAGGAACAAGAATAACAACAACAACAACAACAAAAACAACAGCAGCAGTAGCCGCGGTAGCAGCAACAGAAATAACAAAATTTATTAAAAAAAACTTGCTCAACAAAATATTACAATGTTAAGAAATATTTATAAACAATTAAATCAAGTGATGTACTTGTTGTTGTTGCTGCTGTTGGTGTTGATGTTGTTGGACAGCAACGGCGGAGGCGTTGGTGATGATGGTGTTGTGGTTGTTGTTGGTGGTGGTAGTGATGGTGGTGGTGGTGGTGGTGGTGTTGGTGATGGTGGTGGTGGTGATGGTGGTGGTAGTGGTGGTGATGGTGGTGGTGATGGTGGTGGAGGTGATGGTGGTGGTAGTGGTGGTGATGGTGGTGGTGGTGGTGGTGATGGTGGTGGTGGTGATGGTGGTGGAGGTGATGGTGGTGGTAGTGGTGTTGATGGTTGGTGGTTGTGTGTGGTGTGATGGTGGTGGTGGTGGTGGAGTGGTGGTGATGGTGGTGGAGGTGATGGTGGTGGTTGTGGTGGTGATGGTGGTGGTGAGTGGTGTGATGGTGGTGGTGGTGATGGTGGTGGAGGTGATGGTGGTGGTAGTGGTGGTGATGGTGGTGGTGGTGGTGGTGGTGGTGATGGTGGTGGTGGTGATGGTAGTGGTGTTGTTGTTGTTGTTGTTGGTGGTGGTGGTGGTGGAGGTGGTGGTGTTGGTGGTGCTTGTGTGGTGGTGCTTGTAGTGGTGGTGTTGGTGGTGGTGGTGGTGTTGGTGATGGTGGTGGTGCTTGTGGTGGTGGTGTTGGTGCTGGTGGTGCTGGTGGTAATGGCGGCGACGGTGCTGTTGTTGTTGTTGTTGTTGCTGTTGGTTAGCCACGAACTAATCTTTTTCCAGCAAGTCTATGATTAAAAGCATCCCACCCGTGACCACCTCGTCTTTGTCTTGCATCCACCCCACCCCCACACCCTACGTGCAAGAAAACCGGGTCTAAATTATTCAAAAAACCTTCATTTCTGAAGTTGGCGAGGTTGTAATTCGAGTTAGATTTGGCTACTATGTTTAGCAGGTTGAGCTACCAAATTAAGGTTTCCTCCGATGGTTGCACTTGAAAAGGTCATAATATCGGTGGTGGAGATGGTGATGGTTGCGGTGGTGATCATCGTGGCGATGGTGATAGTAATGGTGATGATACTGGTGGAGGAGTTGATGGTAGTGATGGTGATGGTGGTGGTGGTGGTGCGAGGGAGGTGGTGGTGGTGAGGACGGTGGTGGGGATGGTGGTGAGGATTGCGATGACGATGGTGGCAGTGATGTTGGTGGTGGTGGTGGTGGTGGTGATTATGATGACGATGGTGGTGGTGATGATGGTGATGGTAGTGATAACGGTGATGATGGTGATGTTGGTGGTGATGATGGTGATGGTGGTGGTGATGATGGTGGTGATGGTGGTGGTGATGGTGGTGGTGATGGTGGTGGTGGTCATATTGGTGATGGTATTGGTGGTGGAGTTGATGGTAGTGATGATGATGGTGATGGTGGTGGTTATGATGGTGGCGATGGTGGTGATGGTGGTAGTGGTAATGGTGGTCGTCGTCGTTGTCATGATATAATGCATTTTGAGCCATTCATATTGTTGCTGTTGTTGTTGTTGTTATTGTTGTTGTTGTTGTTGTTGTTAGTAGTGGTGGTGGTGGTGGTGGTAGTGGTGCATCAGTGTTGGCGGCAGTAATGTTGATGTGCTTGCTGGTGGTGCTGGTTGTAGTGGTGGTCGTGGTCGTGGTCGTGGTCGTGGCGGTGATGGTGGTGTAGTTGTGGTGGTCCTGTAACTATATATATATATAGATAGGAATATGACAGAGCTGTTAGTGTCAAGGTATTGGGAGTGGGACGGGGTGGGGGCGGATAAGAGGGTGTGGAATGGGGTTAGTATGTGGTGACGGCAAGGAATGTTACAGGGCCCTCACGTGCACTCACACGACACACACACACACAAACACACACACACACCCTCTTCAGCCACCTATCTCATCACTCCACCCCCACCCGACGTCCACCTACCCCTCACCCCCACCCCCAACACAAAAAAAAACCCATCCAGTCTCTCTCAGAAAACGATACATACATGATGGAAGACACTTTCAATTATGAACCGAAATTACGAATCGTAGATTTCAATTAAGATTCACAGAACATCACACGTGTGCCATTCGAACACCCGAACACCCGCCCCACGCCCCACGCGCCGCATCGCGTCACACCACCCCACGCCAAGCTGCACATTACGCCACATCACACTTATCTAGGTCCTTCCCTTCCAGCAGCAACAACAAACAAAACAAATCAACATAAAAAAAAAAAAAAACCGAAAAAATTCACACCAAATTCCACCCCGACACGCCATGCGACGCCACGCCCGACCCTACCCCGCAGTGTCCCTCCCGTGTAGACTGTACTCGTTATCATATTACATGCACCCACAATTCAATGAGGGTGTTTCTCCGCGTGGTTGTTTGATCTGCTGGAAATAGCAGCCAAATCTATCTTAAAGCTATCTTAAATCGCAGCCTACCTATTTCTTTATTACCCACAAGGGGCTAAAGACAGAGGGGACAAACAAGGACAGACATAGGTATTAAGTCGATTACATCGACCCCAGTGCGTAACTGGTACTTAATTTATCGACCCCGAAAGGATGAAAGGCAAAGTCAACCTCGGCGGAATTTGAACTCACAACGTAACGACAGACGAAATACCGCTAAGCATTTCATCCGGCGTGCTAACGTTTCTGCCAGCTCGCCCAGCCTACCGTCTTAAAGACTAATGACTTATTTACTAATGTGGATTTATATGGATTAAAGTATTAACACTGATTGGTGGGGAAAAGATGTATTAACGTGGATGCATTTATCTGGTCACTCGATCTGCTAGAAATAGCAGTCAAATCTACCTTAAATGACACCCTACCGTCTTAATAAGTAACGATATATCTGATAAAGTGGATTTATATGGATTAAGAAATAATACTGATTGGTGGAAAGGGGAAAAGAAAGATGGATTTACAGCGAGGATGCATCGACGTGGTTGTTTGATATGCTAGAAATAGCAGCCAAATCTACATTAAATCACACAAGCCACCGTCTTAAAGAATAAGACATAAATAATAATGTGGATTTATATGGATTAAGGCGTTAACACTGATTGGTGGAGGTGGGGAGGAAAAACGAAAGATGGTTTTATAACGAGGATGCATCGACGGGGGTCACTAGATTTGCTAGAAATAGTAACTAAATCTACCATCTTAAAGAGTGACAATATATTTGATGATATGGATTTTTATGGATTAAGGCATTAACAGTGATTGATGGGGGGGGGGGGGAAACACTCCGTCGGTTACGACGACGAGGGTTCCGGTTGATCCGAATCAACGGAACAGCCTGCTCGTGAAATTAACGTGTAAGTGGTTGAGCACTCCACAGACACGTGTACCCTTGACGTAGTTCTCGGGGATATTCAGCGTGACACAGAGAGTGACAAGGCGGGCCCCTTGAAATACAGTACAACAGAAACAGGAAGTAAGAGTGAGAGAAAGTTGTGGTGAAATAGTACAGCAGGATCACCACCACCCTCTGCCGGAGCCTCGTGGTGCTTTAGGTGTTTTCGCTCAATAAACACTCACAACACCCGGTCTGGGAATCGAAACCGCGATCCTATGACCGCGAGTCCGCTGCCCTAACCACTGGGCCATTGCGCCTCCACTGATTGATGGGGAACGAATAAAGAAAGCCGGCTTTACAATGAAGATGCATGCCTCTACATGGTTGCTATATCTGCCAGAAATAGCAGCCAAATCTATCTTAAACATACCATCCTGACTTAAAGAATAACGAGATATTCGATAATGTAGATTTATGTGGATTTAGACACACCACTGATTGACAAACAAAAAGCAAAGAAAGATAAAAATAAACCCGAGATACTCAAGACTGGAACGTGTTTCCTCATAGGCTTTTTTAGAAGAGGGCTCATTCGAAGTTAAACAATAACGACAACAACAACAAAGTACCAGTTTCGTACTGGGGTCGATATAATCGACTTAATGCGTTTGTCTGTCCTTGTTTGTCCCTTCTATGTTTATCCCCTTGTGGGTAGTAAAGAAATATATATATACGCCTTACACTCTTTCTTATGGTTTATTCAGTCTCTTAGAATCCGAAAGAATGGATTTTACTAAAGATTCTTCAAGATTTTACTAAAAATTCCCCGGTGATAGCGTTACACCAAGGGACGTATTAAACCTGGCATCTAAAGAAGACAATCGAGATTTTGGTCCTAATGCTTGCAGTGACACCTACAGGTCACTTGGTGGTGTTAAACTGGATGGCGATTAATCAATTTGCCAACCGTCTGACAATGAAAGCCTACTCGCCCTTCAATGTACTTACAATTGTGCACGGCCGTTAACATCCGAAACCATTTCAACTTCGCTTACATTGGTATCGAAGACGACTCCACGGAGAAACCAAAGAATTCTTATGAATATTCTGTATCTATGTAATTATTTATGTTTCGTGTGTGCACCTGTGATTACGTATGTAATGAAGCCATGTTTTCCAGGTTTTGCTTTTCGAATTTCCCCTCTTTTCTAAGAATTTAGACATCAGCAGAGTTTTTTTTTGTTGGCACAGAATTCACATATCCACATTTTTGCCAGCGTCCACATGTATGTAAATGTGTGCATGCATACACACATGTACATGTTTACATGCATACATAAATTTATACAAGACTACTCTGTTGGTGTGGAGGCGCAATGGTCCAGTGGTTAGGGCATCGGACTCGTGTTCATAGAATCGCGGTTTCGATTCCCAGACCGGGCGTTGTGAGTGTTTATTGAGCGAAAACACCTACAACTCCACGAAGTGGCGAACCCTGCTGTACTCTTTCACCACAACTTTCTCTTACTCTTTCTTCTTACTGTTTCTGTTGTACCTGTAATTTAAAGGGCCAGCCTTGTCACGCTGAATATCACCGAGAACTACATTAAGGGTACACGTGTCTGTAGAGTGCTCAGCCACCACTTGCACGTTAATTTCACGAGCAGGCTGTTCCGTTGATCGGATCAACTGGAACCCTCGTCGTAAGCGACGGAGTGCCAACAAAAAAAAAAACTTCATGAATGTTTTACATATTTTGACAGTACCTCTTGTAACTAATCTTTTCATTTGTCGTGTTCTTTCTGGTTTTATGAAAGCCAACTTTTCAAATTTGCTACTGAAGCAGTCAGTCACGTATCCATCTGCTTCAATAATTTTAGATAGAAATCTTAAAATTATTGTCCGAATTAACTAACTGTAGATTTCTCATTAGTTCGCCATAGATGTTTTTATTTTCACTAATCTTTAACATTACGTTATCATCTACTGGGAAACAAATTCCAATTATTATGAATAGCTTCTTTTCTGTGTCGCCAGATCATTATGTTTTGTCTGCAGTGCTTGCTGATAAGTGAAGACTGGATAGAGACTTTCCACCATCGTTCTTTCCTATTACACTCGCCTATACACCACACATCTCTATAGCTTCTTATATTTGTCACTTCTAGGTTATCCTTTCCACAAATTGTCTTATGTAATGTTCAAGCCACGACATCATATCCCATCGATAATATCGTAATTTCATTTTTTTTCTATAACACCCATACTAATGTTATATGTGACATTCTCAATGCTAATTCCACAGAACGTGTCAATTGTACCGAACGGGGGTTGCATCCAGTTGACTTACCTGTATCCGTATCCCTTCTGTACAGTAGGTATTTTGTGACTGTATCCTGTTTCGTATCGCAAAAATCATATCCTTCAGAGCGAAAGCTAATGTCCCGGTCGTTAATCCATGTTAGACTATTCCAGTTGTCAATGTTGCTGTCATTTTGAAGCCCTCTGAGGATAAAACCTTGCGTGACCTTTTGCTAGTATTTATGCAGCTTTTCTTCTAATGACCTGTTCAATCGAATGGATTTGATGCGACATTCAAAAGCTGTTTGGATGGATGTCAAGCTGACGCCTTTTTTTTTTTTTAACTAAAGGTGATTTACGGAGGCGCAATGGCCCAGTGGTTAGAGCAGCGGACTTGCGGTCGGAGGAACGCAGTTTCGATTCCCAGACCGGGCATTGTGTGTGTTTATTGAGCGAAAACACCTAAAGCTCCATGAGGCTCCGGCAGGGGGTGGTGGTGACCCCTGTTGTACTCTTCCGCCACAACTTTCTCTCACTCTCTCTTCCTGTTTTTTGAGTAACGCTGCGACGGACTGGCGTCCTGTCCAGCTGGGGGGAACACATACGCCACAAAAACCGGGAAACCGGGCCTATGAGCCTGGCTAGGATTGAAAAGGGCGACGTTTTTAAAGGTGATTTACATCACTGGCATGTGTTAATAATTTTCGAGTTTTAACATCAATAGCCCAGATCAATAACCCAGAGTGTTGAAGAGATTAGGGTCGAAGTTTTTTGAAGCTATCCCAGAAACCAACACCCTTCATCTTTATTTATCTTTTTTTTTTTCATGAAATTGTCGTCTGAGGTACCTTAATTTTCATGACATTTTATCTGGTGTGGGGAAACGATAAGATTTTCTAGGTGGGGTCGTGAAAATGTAGAGAATAGAAAGAAGATTCAAGTACTCATTCCGCAAGCCATATTGACTTTATTGTGGACAAGCATTTTTATTACTATATATATATATATATATATATATATATGATTTTTTTTTATCTCACAACGTGAGATATCCAGCAATATCTGTGTATCACGATTTCTGAAATCGCGATACACAGATATTGTTTTGAGCTAGATTCCATTGTTCGATGCTAGATTCCCTTGTTCGAAAATGTAAGGTCACAGATCGTGTCGTATTGCCAGCTGGAGACGACATCTTCTGGGGCTAAATTGCAGTAAAATTACTCCTAAACCAGGACTGCCATGTTATGTTGGCAAACAATCTTTAGAACAAGCACTTCTATATTTCTGATATTGTTAGATGTGAGATTCTCTTGTGAAAGAGGTTTGCGGTTGTTTAAGTCATATTGCTTTCTATAGTGAATGAGCTCATAATTTTCTTCGCTCAGCAACATGTCCTTTTGAAAAACCTTATAGCTGTGCTAACTACAATGAATTAAGGCAAGTAGATCCGACATGAGTTTTATCTGGTCATTTACTTTCTATCTTGTCAACCAACTCCTTCATTGCGTTCTGAAGTTTAGAGTTGTTTACGAAAAATTTCATTCTGCCATGTTTGTTGACAATTACGATGTGCTTAAGAGTCTGACTGAATTTCCTTGATCCCCAACAGGTTGAGTATTTTTATTAACAGCAAAAATTTAATTCATCCTAATAGACTCCCACGAATTGCAATGTTGTATAATTGTTAGTGAAGACGCGTAGCTGAGCAGTTAGGTTATTTGGTTCACGATCGTAAGGACCTGAGTTCGGTACCCGGCAGCGCGTTGTGTTCTTGAGCAAGACAATTTATTTCATATTGCTTCAATCCACTCAGCTGGCAAAAATGAGTAGTACCTGTATTTCAAAGGACCGGCCTTGTCACACTCTGTGTCACGATGAATCTCTCTGAGAACTACGTTAAGGGTACGTGTCTGTAGGGTTCCCATCAACATGCACTTTAATTTCTCGAGCAGGCTGTTCTGTTGATCGGATCGACTGGAACCCTCGTCGTCGTAATCGACAGAGTACCAGTTGTATAGTTATTGCTGGTGTTTTTTCTGCCTCTTTTTTTTTTTTTTGGTTCTTCTGCAGAATATGGTGTTCAACTCTGTCAAAGATCTTGCTGAAATCAATTTATCTCATATCTAACATAGAAAAAAATGTTGTATCATGATGATCATGAAGTTTCGAACGTGGTATCTGGCGTAAACTGCATAGCGGTGCTAACTGCATTTCGACTCTCTTCCTTAAACATGTAAGATGCTGTAGAAGACGAGCAGAAGCTGCGCTAATCAGTCTCTACCAAAATCGAAAACAATGCTGGATATAAGTGATGGAGATCGTCGCTCCCCAGCAAGTCAGTTACACTTGATCTCTAGGCCACTTCAAATAGATTTTGTGGACCTCCGTCGGTTACGACGACGTGAGTTCTAGGTGATTCGATCAACAGAACAGCCTGCTCATGAAATTAACGTACAAGTAGCTGAGCACTCCACTGATACGCGCACCCCTACTAGCTCTCAGGGAGATTCAACATGACAAAGAATGTTACAAGACTCGACCTTTTGTTCTCTAGAAAAACGACGACGCCGTGGGGATCTCATTCTTGCTCACAACATCATAAGCGGAAAGCGTAACCTCTTGAAAGAGCTGTTCTTCACTCCTGCTCCAGAGCGTCGGCTGCGGGGTCACTCCGAAAAGCTCTATCTGCGAGGATTTTATCTCAATCGAAGGAGAGTGGCTTTCTCCGTCCGGGTTGCGGATCCGTGAAATAAGCTGCCGGACGAGATAGTGAAGATGCCGACGACCGCTCGGTTTAAAGTCTCTCTTGACCACAAATGGCCTGAACTCCTTACATGAACACCACCCTGTACATAATTCCATGTCCCTCTACATGGTCTTGCTTTTTGCTTTTTGAGCCAAAAATTAACTAACTAACTAACTAAAGCTGGCCCCTTTTAAATACAGGTACAACTCAATTTTGCCAGCTGATTGGATTAAAGCAACGTGAAATAAAGTGTCTTGCACAAGGACACAATGCGCCGCCCGGAATCGAAATCGCGACCTTACGATTGTGAGCTGAATACACTAACCCTTTAGCCACGAAACTCCAAATTGATTAATCTTAAGAGAGGTGCGCGATATTGGTCTGTTGCTTACTACAAGTGATTATTTTCATTGTTTTGTTTTCTTTTTAGCATTAAGATAACAGACCGAAAAAAACGTTCGGGTGTATTGCCTGCATCTAACGATTTTCTCCAGATATCAGCTATGGAGCAGAGACGTTTGTGTCGGCACTCCTTCCGGACACTGCTTTACAGAAGTCAGCTATCGGAGTAATATTTAATTTCGTTTATTACCGCCATGACGTTCTCAGAGCGTTAACGTTATGTCAGAGACGATCAAACAGAATGGTGGAGGGTTTTTTATTTGATGGAACAGACTAAACAGCCTCTTAGTCAACTTTATTTGGAATCACTGAAGACGGCGCTGAA
>NW_021835504.1:65000-66598 GCF_006345805.1 Octopus sinensis
CTTAGATTAGCACTCTGAGTTCAAACTCTGCCGTGGCCACCTTTGCATATCATTCTTTTGGAGTTGATAAAAAATAAAGTACCGGCCAAGTATCAGGATCGATTCTTCTTCTGACTCTCTCTTTTTCACCAGAAACAGTTGACAATATTCACAGATGAACTCCACCGTATGGCGCCTCTACGACTCCGTCAAGGGTTACAATTTAATACTACTAGCATGCTTGTTTCCAACCTATCCTCTGATGATGAAACAACCTTCAAAAGAACAGCTTCATATTACAATGTCGCATTAGAACGATCAAATTTTAAGAACAATATAACCTGTATAGAATCAAACTTAAGCGAAACAGATGTAAGCGCAGGAAATTTTTGAAGTATCATTCTCCTTACTGTATGGTCGTGGTTACAACCACAGCTAGACGATTTCTGTAACATGTATATATACTTTCCACGCTCACATAAATATCACAAGAGCTTTAATAGAAACACAGTTAAAGTTAGCTACATTTGCTTTTCTAATATAGGTTCGATGACCTACAATCACAATAAGAACAATACATAAGAAACACACCACGCAGATCTTGTAACTATTGATCCCTCAATAATTGTCCTCTAAACAGTATGTGCCTGGAAAATCTGGCTTACGAGGCCAATATCACTGACATGCAAGAACTTACATCAGAGTGACTGGAAATACCTTTACGGAGAGATACATATTGTACTAGTCATCGTTTGGAGATAAGAATAACAGTGCTGACAACCATTAAATAAACTAGAGCATCATACCTATGGCCAGGTAATATAAGAGACGAGATAGAAATTAAACATCATAACATTAACAGTCATTGCATATCAATGACCTTAAAGTATGTTTGTAATGTTTGCTTCAGTTTTAAGTCTATCTATATTTGATCCTTACGATATTTAATTGTTATGGGTGAACAAGGATTCAGAAATGAAATTACACTTACAGACTCATAATGAAATACATATTGCTTACATATGTGTATGTTTGTTTGTGTGTATGTGTGTGTGTGTGGTGTGTGTGTTGTGTGAGTGCGTGCGTGCGTGCGTGTATAAATGTATGTGTGTATGTATGCTTATATATATGATATATTGGCCGAGGTCGACTTTGCCTTTCATCCTTTCAGGGTCAATAAATTAAGTACCAGTCACGCACTGGTGTTGATGTAATCGACTTAATTCGTTTGTCTGTCCTTGTTTGTCCCCTCTGTGTTTAGCCCCTTGTGGGTAGTAAAGAAATATATATATAGAGAGAGAGAGAGGGAGAGAGAGAGAGAGAGAGAAGAGAGAGAGAGAGAGATATGGATATTAATACATATACAAGCAAAATAGCTGGCTGTAGAATCTCAAGAAGAAATCAGAGTAGTAACTTAACTAACAAGTAAAATTAATCGCCACATCAAAGGTAGATAGCTAGATAGACAGGTAAATAGAAAGATAGAGAGAGAGAGGGGTGAGAGAGATAAAGAAAAAGAGATAATCCCTACATGCGTATTTTCGTATAAGCGTGTCCTTGGGTTTTTGTGGTTAAGCAATAATCTTATCCATATACTCATAGATGTGTATACAGAGACA
>NW_021835505.1:0-22500 GCF_006345805.1 Octopus sinensis
AAACGATTCTTTAAGAACAAGAGATTGGCTAAATTTTTTCAATATTACCTAAATATTACAAATTATGTAATATGTAGGATAATATTTGTTTTCTTATACAATGCTTTCGCAAACACATTACACGTAGTGAAATTAAAAAAGGGAAAATATCTTGCAATAAGGATAATATTTTTATTGCTTGGAATGAAACCAAGAATTACGAATAAAATCACTACTGAAATGCAAATATCCACCAAAAATATATAACAAACATTTTACACATACATACATAGATTAACGCACATGCATACTCACACAGCACGCACATGTCTGAGGGCAAATGATCTTAGCAAGATTAAAGCTCATTAAATACTGTTACAGTAAAAATCATATTTATTATATATGATTCTTAACTCTGAATTTTACTTCAAATTAGAGTTAGTTATATTTTCGAATGTAGATTTTAAGTGTTTATTGTATGGTGTATCACATGGTTAATGCCATCAATATATACTAATATAAAATACGTATATAATTATTGTACAGTTGACATACTTATGATTTCATATTTGGAAATATATAACCGAGATACAGTACATTTCTTCCTAAAGACTCACGCTGTTTACGACCTACAATTCTGTACTCTTAAATTATTCTGGAATATTTTTCATGGAATGAACCATTGTTTTTAAAATAACTTGCAGAAATTTGAAACACATATGTACCGATATACTTTTCTCTATTGTTTCATCTTTTCTTTCAAAAACAGTTTATACACACACACGTACGCACGCACACATATGCTGACGCATATATAAAATTTTACACACAAGCACACAAATGTGTATATGTGTGGGTATGTGAATATGTCTGTGTTTTCTATAGATAGCAAAGCAATTGCTTCAATCTTGGATTCATGCCATTTTATGGATGAGAGAAAAATGCTTGCCAGGATCGTAACCGACTCAGTCAAAAGCAACTTTCTCTAGGTAGAGATTTATTCAGAGTAGAAAACTAGTGTAAATCATTAATTCATGATATTTGGTTCGATCAGTTCTGCATTTTCTCATCATCCGTTTAGGCTTTTCGTCACATATTTTGACAATATAAGAGGAATGGCTATTTTATAGGAATGGCTATATATTAGGAATGACGTATTATAGGAATGGAAGGGAGTATAAATAAATTTTTAGTGCCATTAATAAAATAAAACCAGTTTTCATTCTCTATTAGCTTTTTCATACTGTTCAAAAATAATTAAAATTAAATACGTCAGTATGTTCATAACTAATTATAAGACTGATTTGTGAAATTTTTCACTAGATAACATTCTTCTTACTTAGCATTTCTTAATTATGTAAAAAAAACATTAATTCGAGAGAATATTAATGTAAAATAGTGTATTCATAATTTAAAGAATGAGATAAATAACCATTCTTCAAGTTGAATCATTTTGACATGATTTGTGGCATAACCATATCGTAGAGTTTCAATTATAACATTTATCATTGAACAATAAAGTATGTATATGAGTGATACATAGCAGTAGTTGTTTCTCGTCTAATAGATACGTTTTTAAAGCAAAAAATTAATTGTATTTATATATATATATGTATGTGTGTATATATATATATATGTGTGTGTGTGTGTGTGTGTGTGTGTGTGTGTGTGTGTATGTATGTATATATATATATATATACATATATATATATGTATATATATACATATATATGTATATATATACGTGTATATATATATATATATATATAGATATATATATATATATATATATATATATATATATATATATATATATATTTATTTATATATATATATATATATATATATATGTAGCGTCAATTTTAATTTCAAAAAGTTCACTAGCCTAAAGGTCATCCATCATTTCGTTTAGATTTTGAGGTTTTTAAGTTTTCTTTTTCTTTTGTTTGCGGTTTTTTTTTCATAGTAAGAGTAATTGTGACCTGAATATATCAAACAATAAAAATAAAGATTTAAATTTTCAAAAAATTGGACCACTTTTAGGGAAGCCAACAAGATAACTGTAACTGTACACACAAACACAATCATATATTCGAGGCACTCGCACGCACACATACACGTGGCCTTACTCTCTCTCTCTCTCTCTCTTTCCCACACACACACATACATACATACACCTGCATCATATATATATACTATATATATATATATATATTATATATACTTGCGTGTGTCTCTTTGTCTATTTGTGCGTGTGTGTGTGTATGTGGACAAGTAACGTTGGCTTTATCATTTCATAAAACAAAAAATAATACATGAAGTGAAAAATTGAAAAATACAAAAAGATTCTCGTAGGAATATGGTGGTTCCATTCACATAGACCAATAATATTTGTTCTTTCTTTCTTCAACTTCTTTCTTTGGAATTGGTTAAAGAATTTATTTATAAACAGACACTGTTGCCCTGCCTTTTGCTTGGAATTTTTAATAACCACAAGGGGCAGGTTGTTAAGAAACAGATCTAAGTTTGATAACATTTATAGCATTCTAGTAGGCGCTTTTTTAAACATTTTTTTTCTTTTGTAAAATGGTAAGTGAAGAGTGTAACATGACATGGCATATCAGATTTCAGTGTGCTTTTTAACAATTTTCATCATTGAAATTTTAATAAAGGGTTTGAGCAACCACGTGACATAAGTTTTCCTTCAAAATTTGAAAAGAAAACATGTCTTCTCCAAGCTTTTTGTTTATTAAACATGTATCAAACATGTTTATATGCAATTTTACTCTTCCAGTCAAGTTTTTCTAATAACTGATTTAATTCTCGTAGAAATGTTGGTCCAACAGACAGTGCAAACAAAGAATTAATTATAAGTTTGGAATAAAACCTCATATTACAAATTATATATATATATTTTCATTTTTTTAATTTAAAAGATCGAAAATTTTGTAATTTCTCCAACCTTTTATGTTTTTTCATACACCATTTAATAAATGAAGAAGCCGTGAATTTGGTCCGTAAGGAATAACGTCCTTATTAAAAAAAAAACCATTTAAAACAATAATTAGTAACTTGACTGGTTGCCAATATAAAGAGTTAGTAATTTTGATATATTCAAATATGTAGCTGTGTTAATCAATACGTTTATCAGCTACATTGATTGCTTGGACTGGTGAAGATAGCTCCTGGTTTTATATTAATATTATTATTATCATTATTATATTTTTAATTTTGTAATTGTGTGTGTGAGTGTGTGGTGCCGTTTTTATTGATGGCAAAGCTTTAAAAGAAATAAAAGCACAAGACTTAGGCAGGCTAGCTCCCACCAAAGAAATACATAATACTTGTCGAGCACATTTTAAACTGTTACAACAATGAGGATAAATAAAATGAAATAGATGTGTTTGTTCAAGTTCTAATTCTATACATATAAATAACACAAATATCAGTGTTATTTAACCATAAATTATTTTAAAATAGGGTAAATTTCTTAAATTGGCATGAAATTATTAAAAAAAAAGAAACAAAAAAGAGATTGACGGTGTGCAAGTTTCTGGGAAATAGTGGGAAAAAAATGAGGCAGGATTAAAAGTGTTCAAAATCAGCCATTGCAGGCCACCGTTGAAACATAATTTTTGGTAAAAGTATCCATGGAAACATATAGAGACTTGGTTCTAGAGGGAGAAAATAGTATTTACGCTGTTTGAGTTAATTACATTAATTGACATTGATTCACAAAAGTCCCGTCGTCTGTAGGGAAAAATCTTTTCTCTTTTTTAAAATCTATTTAATATTCCAATTTTATTGATGTCATGAAAGAGCTTTGTAATGAAAGAAAGATATTTCTTGTGTAAATTAATAATAAAATTTACAAGAGTCATTTTTTTCTGCTTAAAAAAATAAATCCAGTTTAAAGAGGAATAAAACAATAGCTGCTCAAGTGACATCAATTATGTTTTCTTTTTATTACTTTATTTTTTTCTTTTTATGTGTCAGATGTAAATATAGTCTAAAAATAATTAGAACATATTGAAGTGGGTATGAATAAGTTGATAGCTGTACCAAAAATATTGGTATATTGCTGCCAACCTGTTGGTCAGTTTGGAATTCTCGAGTTATATGCAGTTAATTACCCACCGAGATCACATACATTGGTAACAAATATCTTTTTTAATTGAAAAAAAAAACGTTCTTTTTCACCAAAACTTTCCTTTTATTTTTATTTTCTTTGATTCAATACATTTTTGCATTTGGTCTTGTCATTTCTTTTTTTATTTTTTCTGTGGTAGAGGAAACTTTTTTTCTCTCTGTCAAAGTTTGTTTGAAGTCTTCCGGAATAATATTTAGTCAAAATAAACATAAAAACAATAATATTTAACTCAATTTTGATGTTTCCAGAATCATAACACAATATCACATGCGTCTTGTCTTATGTTTGTATCTATGTATATATGCCTATCTGTATGTATGTCTATATGTGTGTGTGTGTATCCTTAGATACATATATGAATATACATATACATACATGTATGTGTATATACATATACATACATGTATGTGTATATATACATATATATATATATATGCATATTGTTGTGTTATATAAATATATCAACGTACGGAGATGAAGGTACACTCATACCTGTATTTCATATACTATCGAAACATAAGCGTCATGCTCTTAAGTGTGTACGTTATATTCTTTACTCATGCTTGCATGTGTTGTCGGACATGTTATTTCCATTCCGCTGTTGCATACTTAAATAGATTTTAAAAACCCTTCAACATTCATTCAATAAACTCGCAAGGAAAGGGTAACGCTGATATTTTAAGCAGCTGGTGTCGTATAGCAGCTACATTCTACATGCCGATAGTTGGCTTTTACTAGACACCTGTCATAAGGAGATGGAATTCCACACATAGAGATTGCAGTGTCAAACGGTTGACACTTACCATGTAAGTAATTCAATTTCGATTTGGAAACATCGTCGAGTTCGTCAGTGGTTGCTTCAGGAGCAAAAACAGATAATTTAGAGATAAAATTTGCCGTTGCAATGTTGGGTAAAGAGTTCGCGTGATCAGTAATACGTCGGGAGTTTTCATACAATGTATTACGTTTAATGTCATTAACAACGTTATATTTATTTTTGGTTTCATTATTATTATTATTATTATTATTATTATTATTATTATTATTATTATTATTATTATTATTATTATTATTATTATTATAAATAATATTATCGTTGTTTCCCGTAGGGTCTGAATCTCTTTCAGCAATGCTGGGTTTCGTTGAAATGTTTAAAAAAATGTGAAATTCGGAACTCAACCGGCCATTGCTGATAATATTAGCGATAAAATTATTAATGTTGTAGTCGTTACTGCTGTTGTTGTTATCGTTGCAGCTGTTAATACAGTTCAAATATCTGTAACAGCCGTTGTCGTTATTTTTCTCGGTACGACCACAGTCGTAGAATTGGTACTTGTCACGTTCGTTTGGTGCCAACAAGGGAACATTCTTGTTGTTGTTGTTGTTGTATTGGTCATTACAGCTGTTGAAGCTGTTGGTGCAGTTGATATTGATGCCTCTGCTGCTACTGCTGCCGCTCGTCCTTTTATAGTTGTTGCTTGTTTCGTCACTGAATGTGACGTTTCTACTCTGAGTGTGATGAGAGAAGCTAAGACTATTCTGGTTATCGCCTTCGTTAGAAGCGTTGTTTTCATCGCCCAAATCGTCATCAACGTCTTCTTCTCCTTCATCCTCCTCCTCCTCCATATCGTCCTCTTCATTTGCATTTTCACCGACGTCCCTTCCTTCTCTATCATCATCATCGTCATCGTCGTCTTCGTTTTCTTCTCTGCCGTCATCATTATCACCACCAACATTATCGTCATCATTATCATCATCATTGTCATCATTTCTATCATCTTTGTCATTTTCATCTTCATTGTCATCATCTCCATCGTCTTCATCATCTTCATTGACTTCCTCATCCTCTTCTTCTTCCTCATCCTCTTCACCATCATCGTTTTCTTCTTCATAATCATCACTAACATTTCTTCTTTTCATTCTTTCTGTTTTGTTAGGAACTTTAACATTGTCTCTGCCTTGATTGCCACTAAAATCGCTCTTGAAGTTGTCAGCAATAAAAAGATTATTTTTGCTTCTTCCACCATTGCTACTGCTAATTCTAGTAGTAGTGGTCGTAGTAGTAGCGTTACCAATAGTAGTAGTATGTGCTGCAGTTGTGGTAACAGCAACGTGATCTGCAGTAAAATTGCAATTATTATTATTATTGTTATTCGCTGTAGAAAGCGGGGTAGGAGAAATTGAGGCAGTCACAGAAGTAGATTTGAAGTCACGTTTCAAGGTGGTGTTTGGAAAAGAACCACCGACTCCACTACTTCCATGACTACCGTTAGACCATTTTTCTGCAGATACTATACTATCATCATCATTTTTATTGACGTTTTCGTCTTGGTTTTTCTCACTAGCACTGAATGTAAAGTTTCTGATTGTATTTTCATGACTCATTTCAGCATCGTTAGCAACTTTAGCAGAACCTTCACTGCTGTTGTTTGTCTCAGATTTAATATCGACTCCTTCAATCACTTTTATGCTTCCTTTTTCAAAAAGATCATTTTCTCCTTCGGGTTCGATATTTCGGAACCTGTCGTTTGATTTTTCGGGGGAATCATACAAGTTTTCGGTAACTTCATGGTTAATTTTTTTCGTTTTATTAGAAGTCTTTGAATTACTGTCACCCATAGCAGACAAACTGGGAATGTTTGTGCCATGTTTGTTAATATTTTTTGTCAATATATTTTCATTAAGGTCATCTTCTTCCTTAATAGCGTTTCTATCAAAATCACAGTTTTCTTCTTCGTCGATTGTGTTTTTCCAAAGTTTTGCAATACTTTTGTTATTTTCAGTATAGAACGAAGATTTCACTTTACCTTCATACTCATAACTTTTCTCAGCAGTTTCGTTGGTATAATCATCCGCCCAATCCTTGTCTTTGCTATATTTAATGTCTTTTTCATCGTTTTGGGCAATGCCACCTTCTTCCTTATTCTCACCTTCATCACGATTATCAACGTCACCGATATAATTTCTTCTATTTTGTCCGTGGAATCTTTCGTCAAGTGGCTTTTCACCAAAACCAGAAACTGGTTGATTCGATGTCCTGGGAGAAAATTTAGAATCAGCTTTGGCAACGTTGTTAATGGTGTAAGGATCGTCTCGTATTATAATATCATTTTCATCGATATTTCGTCTGGAGAACTCCTTGCTACTTGAAGAATTTTTGTTAACAACAAGATCGATACAATGGTTACTATCAAGATATCTAGCCATATTTCTATCTAAATAGTTTATATCGCTTTTGTTTGTGCCATAGTTTCCTGCAATAAAAATATCACCTTTTTGATCATTAAATGTATTGTCACCTGGTGGTTTGGTTTTAATATCACTGTTCTTGCTGCTGGTTAGTCTTGAAATAACATAGTTGTTGTTACTGTAGTTTTTCCCAATGTCTATTCCTGTTTTGCTCAACAACTCTTCCTTAAAGCTGCCATGACTTGTATTTTTTCTGTTGATAAAATTATCACTAATAATGCTCTTCCTGGACAACCGGTTATCATTGTTCGAATCTCGTCTAATTCTGAGGTCATTTTCGTTAGTATCTTTCTTAATACTAAAGTCTTCATCAAAACTTAATCGGTTCGTTAATATGTCATCATTATTTGAACTCTTAGATAAATTCACCTCTTCACTGAAACTAATATCGCCATTATTATTACCATGAATAGGTGAGTCTGTCACATTTGGTCCTTGTATTTCATGTTTTTTAACGTGTCGGTCTAAATTTGTTTGTTGACCAAAACTTTTGCCGCACAATGTGCACCGGAAAGGACGTTCCCTATTATGAATATTTCGAACATGGCGTTGTAAATTAGAGGAAATGCTAAAAGAGCGTTCACAAAATTTACATTTGTATGGCTGTTCTCCGGTGTGTGTACGTAAGTGTCTGGTTAAGTTTGCCGACCTGGGGAATATTTTGCCACAGTATTTACAAGAATACCTTTCCTTAAACTTGCTGCTATGGAATGTCATGCTGCCACTACTGGCAGAACCACTTCCGGCACCGACGCCAGTCAGAGCAGCTCCTGCACCTGATGCTGCTGCTGCAGCAGCCATGAGGTGATGTGTTCCACTTCCGACCCCAGTGCCAGGACCACCACCAGGCCGATTAGCTGCGGCTGCTGCTGCTACCGCTGCTGCAACCGCGGCGGCGGCAGCAGCAGATAAAAGGCCATGCCCTCCAGGAGGAGGTGGGTACCTGAAATTACCCATACCCATTCCTGTACACGAACCAGGACCCTGACCATTTCCAGCAGCTGCTGCTGCAACTGCAGCTAAAGTTGAAGCAGTTGTCTGAGGACTGTTTGTATTATAGCCGAAATTGCCCAATCCTGACGCTGAACACGGAATGCCTCCTCCTAGTGTTTGCGAACTACTGTTGTTTGCATTTGAAGTGGGAGTGTTGTTATTGTCATTATTATTGATGATGTTGCCTCCATTGTTGCCACTCTGGGCATTTGATCCACTTTTACCACCTCCTCGGATCATATCACTGTTGTTATCTGTGTAAGAAAGGCTATTGTCCATAGAAGAATCTAGAAATCCACTGTATGAAACGAGGGGATGTTGGTAGGGATGAGTTGTGGAAGATGATGTAAGATGATTAGGAAAGCTGGGATGTTGTAAGTGGTGGGGTAGTGTAGGATATGATGAATGGGCATGATATCTATTTAAGGTTGCCATCATTGAAGATGTGTATTTTTCTTTGTCCATCGTAGAGTAATAGGGATCTAACATATAAGATCCTGCAAAGGGGTAGGCATAGTGCAGCTCAGATCCAGACTCTGATAGTTTAAGTGCAGCAGTCATGGTTTTGGAATCTAATTCTGAGCCTTCATTACCGCCTCCCTTCTCCCCGCTTTTCGTCAGTTTAGATGAGGCCAAAAGACCTGATCCATATACGTGAGTTTTTCGAGATGGGTAACAATTAGCAATGAATGCCTCGTCGGTGTTTTTGTTTAAGATATTATCCACTGTATGCTTAGAATTTGTAGATAAATCAAGCGGGGCATCTAATATGCTTTTTATTTCATCTTTCACATCCAGATTATTATGGGTTTCATGGAAATTATTGCCGATAGAATTATCCTTCAGCTTCCCACGTCGTTCGTTATTTTTTCTTTCTTCAACCTTATCTTCTTCTTCTTCATCATCTTCCTCCCTTATGCTGTCATTGTAATAGTGATTGTTATAAAAGTCTCGATAACAATAATTGTAGTCTCTGTTGATGAAATGTTTGTCATTAAGAAGCAGTCCAAACTGTCGATTTTCTTCCATGTTGCGACTCTTAATTTCGTCAACATCATGTAAGTTTCCATACTCAAAACTATCTTCGTCGAACATGTCTTCTTCAAATTCTTCTTCTTCTTCATCATCATGCTTTCCGTCTTCAGCAATGTAAGCAGACATGGCTGCTGCCACCCGTTCGCTCGCGGTTAACCCTGACTGGAAATTTGTTTTCAATCTGGATTTGAATCTTACACGGCGTTGCTGTGACTGCAATCTTTGTTGTTGTTGTTGTCGCTGTTCTATGCTAGATTTAGACAAATCAAATGGGGCTATTTGATGTTCTGATTCTTGTTGATGATCAAATTGTTGGTGTTTAGTAGGAGAATTCTGGAATGGAAATGAGTCAGGGTTTTCTGTTTCCTGTTTTAAAAAGCCATAAATTTGCTGCTGATGCTCTTGTAAGTATCGCTGATGTTTCTGCTGTTGTAGATTAGAAATTTCATTATCACTGTTATTGTTGTTCACTCCTGGTTGCAGATGTCGTTTCCGGCTCTTATGACTTCCACTTCCGACACTAGAAGCTATTAATCCACGCTTAGCCATCGATACAAGACTTGGTAGTGAAGATGGATTGAAAACAGCTTCTAATAAGTTGTTGTCATTTTCGTTTCTAGCATCATCGTTATTATTATCATTATCTGGATTTCTTTTCTTCTTAGACAGTTGATGGCTTTGTAGTTCTTCAGAGTTTCTCGTGCGGAGGTTCAGGGCACCGTCTAAGAACATGGCTGCCTCTGCTAATGCAGTTGCTGTGAAAGCATTCCCAAACTGGGGTTGGTTTCGATATTGGTAATAAGGAAGATTATTTATGTTGCTGTTATTAAAATTATTGTTACCGTAGCTACTATGGCGACCTCGCTTTCGTCTCGATGTAGGTCCGGTCATACTGAGATCTTTAGCATCTACGTAGTCATTTCTCAGTTGTCGTCTGCTGTCATCTTTTTCTAGTAACATTGTAGAATCAGAGTTAGAATTTTTTGGGCAATTTCTTTCTTCCTTTTTAAATTCTTCTGCGCCAGTATCTTCTTCACTGTTATCTCCATCTTCAATTTCGCCTTCATTTTCTCCAACAACTACAACTTCTGTTCTTTCCTCCTGTTTCTCTATTCCCATTCTCTGCCTCTTTCTGGCTTTCCTTTCTTTCTTCTTCTTCTTTCTTGTCTCTGAATTGTCATTGTTGTCGTCTGTCCTCTTACGAAGAACGTTGCTATCTATATTTGCTTCATCATCATTGTCGTCACCACCAGAAGTTGTTTCTGAATAATTGGATGAAGCAGACGACGGCGACGAGCAAGAAAAAGATGACACAGCGGCAGGACTTTTACATCCGGTAGAATTTAAAGTACTGCTTCTGTTGTCGTTAGTGTTGCTATTGTTGTTGATCATGTTGCTTCTATTGTTGTTATTATTACCCCCACTGAGCGGATTTTCGCCAGACATCCGTGTTAGATGTACATCATGTTTATCTTTAACTTGACCAAGTTCATTGTCAATGACAGTTCCAGATTTTAAACGCGAATTTTCTGAACTGAGCGTTCTTAAATCTTCCTCATTAGTGTTCTTACCGTTACTGTCTTTGTTTTTCAGTCTATTACTGTTGTTATCGTCTATGGTGTTATTGTTATTATCACCCGCCATATACTTTTTCTGATGCTGAAGCATTAGCACGGCATCTCTGTCATATGACGTTTCGCTTTGTTCGTTCTCTTTATCGTCTGTAGCATTAAAAGCATTATCAAAAGACCATCGTTTGCTATCCAATACATCGTGGCCAATGTTTTCTGTGTCTTCATTCTCCATTGGTTCCAATTCATCGTCATTTTCCAGTTTCTCTCTTCCGCTCTTTCTTTCGTCTCTTTCCTGATCTACCTCATCATATCTCTCCAATTTCCAGTCAATATGCTTTTTCTCATCAAACTCTTGATTTTCAGGCCACATTTTATTCTGGGTCTCGACATCAATTCGACGCCATTTGTAGATGTCTCTTTTATAACAACTATCCACATTGTCATCGTCATCATCTAGGTTCAACCCTTGTTCTTCCTGCCAAAGGTCAATATCTGATTTTTCTATCAAATTATTATGCCCAGAATTCAGCCATTCGTCAGGTCGTTTATGTCTTATTTTTCTATTCCGTTTTCTCCATTTCCGCTTCTTCTGACTTCGACTTTCGTAATCTAGCTGATCCTTTATCAACATGCCACTTGAGTGTCTGTCAATATGACTGATATCTGAGTTAGCTTTGTTATCATTAATATTATTGTTGTTGCTGCTGCTGTTCATATTGCTGAGATTAGCCGCAGATGTTGTCAAATTATAACCAGTCATAAAATCGGGAGAATGCAAGTTGAGACCACTTATTTCTGATTCGCTCTGCAGTCGTTGATGTTGAGTCTGTTGTGGTTTTGGTAAGGATAACGACAGAGGTGCATGCGAAACAATGGATGTAGCGGGATGCATTGGTGGAAGAGGTATATGTTGATGAGCATGTGCTGGTGCAGGGGTTGGGGGGATGGCTCCCGCCGGAGATCGAAAGCAGTCAGTGTCCAAAGCAGAACTAGACAAAGGAAGAGAACAGGAATTGATGCCACTATGATTTGTTGTTGAGGTTCCAGCCAAACTAGATGTCGCCATTGCAGCGGCTAATGGCTGAGGAAGAATAGATCCAAACTGAGGTTGAGTAATTAAAGGACGAAAGTAAGAAAGTCGAGGTTGTCCGTACATATAAGCTGAAACAGCCGCTGCGGCTGCAGCAGTGGTCAGCGGAGTATTTTGCTGTAAGGCTCCTAGTCCAGCCGGGACAAGCTTGTCGGGAGTGTAGCAGAGACGCATGCGCAGATGGTGATCAGCTGCGACTGCAGCTGCAGCTACTGCAGCAGCACTACTTGAGCGAAAGGCCCCATCGCAGAATCTCTTGTGTTTTCCGAGAGACGTTACAGTTGAAAAAACCTGGAAGAAATAAAAGAAATGGAAAAGTTAAGTCATATTATTTTCGCGTAGATGCTGCTAGGTTGCTTCAGCTCAACAGTAACCTTCACATAAACATCTGCTAGACATTTCTCTTGAGTTAGGTTTTGGAAAACGAAAGATCTAATAAACTTGAAGCAAATATATTATAACTTATTCCTAAGTCGGTCTTTGGGGTAGATCT
This sequence comes from Octopus sinensis, assembly GCF_006345805.1. Lineage (NCBI taxonomy): Eukaryota > Metazoa > Mollusca > Cephalopoda > Octopoda > Octopodidae > Octopus > Octopus sinensis. The sequence continues at coordinate 12,564 of NW_021835505.1, forward strand.
AATTCAATTTGAACATTGGTCTTAAGTTAACTTTTACGAGAGATTTCGAAATAGAATATCAGAGAGAAAGTCAACAGAGAGAAGGAGAGATCGAATACAGCCCTAATGTCTGAGTCTCTCTTTCAGCCGAGAACATTAACAGCTGTTTCTATTAACAACCTACTGTTATCTTACGTAGAATTGCTACAAATGGTTGCGGTGTGTATGCAATGGTAGATGTAACCTCGAATTACACATCCAACAAATCTGGAAGGATACAGGATGGTCATTAAAGGATTCATGAAGGGAATTAAAAGAGAAAATTCCTTATATTTAGTGTAATGTCAAAAATATGAATAACACTCCAGAAGTGGAATACAAAGATTCTAAGTTAAACAGTACGTGTATGCGTATGTTTATACATACATACACACACATACATACATACATACATACATACATACACACACATATAATCATATATATATATATATATATATATAGAGAGAGAGAGAGAGAGAGAGAGAGAGAGAGAGGGAGAGAGAGAGATGATAGATAGACAGACAGACAGACAGACAGACAGACAGACAGATAGATAGATAGATAGATAGATAGATAGATAGATAGATAGATAGATAGATAGATAGATAGATAGATAGATAGATAGATAGATATCAACAGTGCTAATGAAGCTATAAACTTTGGTAAAAATTGTAAGAAAAAAACATGTCTGATTTGATGAGCAGAATAGAATATACAAAAAAAAATAAAAGAAAAAAATAAATAACAAAACGGGATAGTCAGAGAAGAGTATGCGCAGTGAAGTATCCAATGGCTTAGATGAAGGTATTAACTCCTTGGAAGGAAGTTTAAAATTAAGTAGGTGTATGATGTGCTAAAAATTAAGTAACAAAACAAAAGCCCTTAGACAAAAACAATGCAAAACAAAACTAGAAAGAATGAAGAAAAGATAATGACAAATAGAGAAAAACTAAAGAAGACAAAAGACAGAAGCTGCCAATCAAATTGTTTCTGATAATAGCTTTTGGAACCCGGTGCCAATTGTAGAGCATCCAACTGCAACAAGGCATGCAGATAAAGAAAAGATCAATGAAGGGAATTTTCCACAATGCACATGGAGAGTTATATATATATATATACATACACATACACACACGTATATATGGTTACACACACATATTGTGCATGCTGCTTGAATTGTGTCCAGTGAGTTGTAATTCTTTTCATCGCCTCCCAAATAAGAATTGTACCTCGTAGGAATTTAGCTTTCTATAATTAATTCTTGTTTGCCATTTTATATTTCTTTAAAATTACACAACACTGCTTCAGCGTCAATAATGAGATACTAATTGGAAGATTGAAACAAGTAATTATCAAGCAATTCAAGTTCATAATAAGCTGAATTGAATCTTAATTAAGAATAATTTTGGTCATTTGTGAAACCAAATTCAGGTGAAATTGTCACACGCACACACATACACTTCCCAGTATTTGTTGTCCAGAGCAAGTATCGCAAGGGACTTTGTTCGGAAAGTGCATGTTTTTCGATAATTTCAATAATCCTATACTGATCTGCTGCAACGAAATACACGTGCCCACTTTCCTTATTATAAGTACACTTACCTACATACATATTTATAATTATATGCATGCACGAATGACTGCATATGTATGTATGTATACACACATACATACACACACACACACACATATATATATATATATATATATATACATATACATACATATATATAACTGTATATATACAGATCTGTGTCAACTTGTGTGTGCGTGTGAGTGTATGTATGTGTGTGCATGTGGTGCACGCATGTGCATGCATGCGCTAAATCTGAAGAATCTGTGAATTCCACAAATACTTTTGTATGTTTGTATATGCATATATGTTGTCTTCGAAACCGTATTGCCAATATTGAAGTCTCGAGTGAGTTATTGTGACATGCACAGCTTCTTTCTGGAATAAAAAAAAAGAGAAAAGCCCCGTAAATAAATAGCAATTAAAAACGGTGTAGCAATTAGAATTACCTGTTGGCAGTCTTTGCATTTGATCTGTTGTCTGCAATCAGCATGCATCCGCTTGTGTCTGCATAAATTAGAAAACTGTGTATACGCCTTTAGGCAGACTTCGCAACGGAATGGTTTCACGCTGCTGTGAATGTGCTGGTGTTGCTTCAAACCGCTCGATGTTGCGAACGTCTTTCCGCACTCGGGACACGCGTGAGACCTGGCACCTACATGCTGCGAACGGATGTGACGCTGCAGGTTACTGGGGTCAGTGAAAACCTTATCGCAGTTTTCGCAAGGGAACCTGTTGCCAAGGTTCAATGCAGCGTTCGCCGCACTTATAGTGTTAATGGCAGTATTCTTGTTGCTATTGCTGCTGCTGCTGCTGCTGCCGTTGTTGCTATTGTTCTTCTTGTTGCTACTGCTGCTGTTGGCGGTGGAAACGGCAGCACTGGCATTGCTACCGTCGCCATTGCTATTTCTACCAGAGTTACTATTACTGCAATTGCTATTACTACTGCTGTTACTGCAGTTGCTACCGATCATCACTTTACTCTCGGTGTTGCTAACGGTGTTTGGTGGTGAACCTGCACTAATACTGTTGCTGTTGCCTCCTCCATCTCCATTTTCTCCTCCTCCTCCTTCTCCTTCACCATCCCCACCACCTCCGTCGCTATCGCTGTTGCTATTTACACTATCGGGAAATAGCATTCGGTTGCTAACGATCGACGGAGGATCGACATTATCACTGTTATTAATTCTATCGTTACTTTTACTGTTAGTGCCATTATCATTAGCATCGTTGCTGCTATTTTCATTAGCATCTTCGCCGTTGCTATTGGTGTTGTTAGTGTTGGTGCCAAACAACATTTTGCTATCAACGGGAGAATATTTGCTAAGGAATTCGTCTTTGGTATTGGCTGAACTAACTTTGAATCTGTTAATTTGGTGATGGTTGCTGCTGCTGCTGCTGCTGCTGCTGCTGCTGTTGTTGTTGCTGCTGCTGTTGTGAAACATTGTCATTTCGGGTGTTGTGCTGGCTGATGGTGATGTTGCTCTTGTCGTCGATGTCATCGCCGTCCTTGTCGCCATCGTCGACATTGCAGATAACGGCGATGATGAAGTTAGTGAAGGTGGCGGTGACGAAGATGACGGAGATGGTGCTGAAGAGGAAGGGGATAAGGACGACGGCGGCGACGACAGTGGTGGTGAGGGAGATGTGGTGGCGAGGGAGACTGGTGTTGGTGTTGTTGCTGTTGGTGTTGTTGTAGTCATAGACGTTATGGGCGACTGTTGACAGGGTACTATTGACAATAGTTGGGAAGGAGGGGATGCTGATGAGGAAGGGGAACGTGAAGTTGGAGACATTGTCATGTTTGAAGTATTTTTCGGTGATCTCCCGATGTTGTTGCTGCTGCTGTTGCTGTTGGTTGTACATTCCAGTTGTAGGGCAAACTGCTGGCTATGAATGAGAGCCTAAAAAAAAGGTAAAACAGAACAATACATTAAACATACTCACATCACATATATACATTCCATCATACACAAAGAAAAGACATATATGTGTGTGCGCGCGCGTGTATATATATCTATATATATATATAGTACCAACACACACATACACACACACACACACACACACACACACACACACACACATACGCAAGGTTTTATCAAGCTACTTCATTCTGGGAGTTTATCTCGCCAAAGAAAGATGTGGCCCGAATATTTCATGAGGTTAGTGTTTTTGTGTGGCTGAGTTAAATTTTAGCTCTCATTTCTAGGAAATGCAGGTGCTATTTTGCACCTTCATTTATTAATTTTACCTTTTTGGTTTTAATTGCTATGAGTGGCTGTGTGGTAAGTAGCTTGCTTACCAACCACATGGTTCCGGGTTCATTCCTATCGCGTGGCACCTTGGGCAAGCGTCTTCTTATATAGCCTCGGGCTGACAAAAGCCTAGTGAGTAGATTTGGTAGACGGAAACTGAAAGAAGCCCGTCGTACATATGTACATATATGTATGTATGTGTGTGTATAAGCTGGACAACCGATAGTGGTGTGTTTACCTCCCCATAACTTAGCGGTTCGGTAAAAGAGACCGATAGAATAAGTACAAGGCTTCCAAAGAATAAGTTCTGGGGTCGATTTGCTCGACTAAAGGCGGTGCTCCAGCATGGCCGCAGTCAACTGACTGAACCATGTAAAAGAGTACCACCTATATTATAATGTATTTGATATATCTTAATATATTAATATATTATTTACGTTATCTTATTGTGTATATATATATATATTATGTGTGCATGTGTATGCATATATATATATATATATATATATATATATATACACATATATATATATTCTATTCCTGAGCGTTATACTAATACATCTATTTGTTTTTTGTACACCATCTGTCTTCGTCTTTTGTTTTTTTTCGTGAACTCTCCCTATATATATATATATTATATATATATATATATAGATATATATATATTATATATATATATATATATATATTATATATAATCAATAATAACAAAGGGTAAAATTAATTATTAAGAAGTAATCAATAAATTTCACCAGGTAGAATTCGGTATGAAAACAGGACTGTTACACGGTAAATTTTAGTAATACTAATAAAAGGTTCAGCAAAGAATTGCCTCACCACACACCGAAGTTCCAAAAATCTTAGCCATTTCTTCTACTTTAAAAAGGGTCTTCCAGAGAAACCAAAATACTTGAAGGATTACTTGAAGACACACGTGGAAGGGCGGGGGAAGCTAAGCGATTCTCATTCATATTTTGAGTTTGGCGGTACTAACATTGAACATGAGCGGCTTAACGCCGTTATATAGAAAGATTCGTTCAAATGTTCTAGTACCTTCGGATTATTACAGAAAATCCATACTGATGAAGAATATGGTTAGTAAAGTATATTTTTTAATATTCTTTATGTAAAAACCTAATTCAGAAACGCGCGTCTATAGATGATCGGATATTGATTGATGTTCGTTACTTTACTCTCTGCCTGTGTGATTAACATTCAAGTATTTTGGTTTCTCTGGTAGACCCTTTTTAAAGTAGAAGAAATAGCTAAGATTTTTGGCTGCTATTTCTGAACTTCGGTGTGTGATGAGGCAATCCTTTGCTGAACCCTTTTTATTAGTATATATATGTTGGCCTGCTTTAGGCTAAAACAATGCGAAGTGTAGCGATGTGTAGCAACATCTGATAGCCTGGTCGGTCATGGTGATCACGGTGATATATAAATATATGATATATAAATATTATTGCTCCACTAGCAATATGCATCAGAGAAGAACAAAGGACAATGATCCGATTTCTCTGGTCGAGAAGTGTGTCAGGTGCTGCAATTTATTGGAGGCTTTAAGCACAATACGGGAACAGTGCACTACCATGAAGAAGCGTGTATGAGTGGATCAAGAAGTTTCAAAGTGGCTGGACAAGAGAGAGCAGGGCACCTGTCAACCTCTACCGCTGACGAGAAGATTCATCAAGCTCGAGAGACGGTAATGGACAACCGGTTCTCTCGGATCACTGCTCTTTGTTCTTCTTTGGTGCACACTGCTAATGAAGCGGTCCCGCTGGCATTGTAAAGCCAGAAAAAAAAATGGCTCAAACTTCGATTACATGACTACAATGGTACCAACTATAAGTACGTATTCGCAGAAGGCAGTGCGACAATAATAAAGATATATTATGGGGAATGTGCGGATAGTTTTTGACTTCCCCTCGGTGTTGTATATATATATATATATATATATATATATATATATATATATTATATGTAGGTCCCGGGTTGAGTCGGGTTAACCACAGTAAATAAGGTACTCAATACATAGCAGAGTAAATTAATTTATTTTATAGAAGGAGCTTCTACAGGACTAGAACTGTTTCATTCAAAAGAAATCATCAGGAAGCTTCCTGATGATTTCTTTTGAATGAAACAGTTCTAGTCCTGTAGAAGCTCCTTCTATAAAATAAATATATATATATATATATATATATATAATATATATATATATATATATAATATATATATATACGCATACAATATCATAATGTACGAGTTCTGTTTTTCGTTGAAATATTAGTACTTAGCGCACAGTACTTAGAATTGTAAAAAACTTTTCAAGGACTGTAAACTATTAAACGAGAATAAACAGTAAATGCAAGTGAAAATTTGAAAAATAAGAGAAGCTAGATTCAAAATTACGTAGTCAGAACTTATTACAAAAAGTGACCGATCTTTAGAACCGAAGGCATTATGAAACACCTTAGATAGTATGTCTTACGCTTTGATAAAAGAGACTTGGACCTAGGTCTAGAAACAAATTCTGAGGAAAAAAAAATTTAAATGCTCACCTGATGTCGTACCAAATCAGATCTCCAGTCGAAAGTCTCACTGCAGAGATGGCACTTGTTGATTGGCTCTCTGTTAAATAAATAAATAAGTATTCTAGAAAACAATAATTGTTATAAGATTGTTCGACAATCACATTTTAGTACCGTTCTAAATATTTTGGGGGTATTTTGAACTCAAAATATATCTCGATTAACAAGTAAAAATAAACAGAAGCCCGTGGAGGGTTTCATCAGCAAATATATTTTATACGGAAACTATCAGCATGTTTAAGTTGTTGGAAGATTTTCTTGATACGTCAGACACTATCATGAAGAGAGAGAGAGAGAGAGGGAGAGGGAGGGAGAGAGAAAGAAAGAGAGAGAGGGGTGGACAGAGAGATGAAAGCAGTGTTGTGTCCTTTGGCTCTGGAAGTCTGATGAAAGATCTTTAAACTTTGATGTAACTTTGCCTTTCATTTCTTGAGTTTTGATCAAATAATCACCAGTCACAGAAATCGCTAGAATTAATTGTACGTCTACCCCATAGGTCTGTGTCAATGGAGAAAATCAATAAGACCCAATGTGTGAACATCTATGTGGTCACTTACCCTGCTAGATCTAATAGTCAAATCTTCTTAAAATTAATACCACCCCTCTTTTTCTTTAAAAAGAATTGCGAAGCAAAGGAACATTAAACAATGTGGTTTTTGATATTTTAAGGAAAAATACGGGACGGTAATAAGAGAAATATCCTTGCTCAATAAAGGACAGTCTAAAACTAAACAGCAGCGATAACAACATCAATATGATCAATATAATTTAGTTGATGCCAATTCACTCCAGCCGTGCCACCCACCACTGCCTTCAGAGCAGCAGTCATAGTATCCCATTTATTTCTTCTCCTAAAATTTTGCTGTTATTTATTGTCTGGGGGAAAAAGAATGTTATATTTAGACATTGAACATAAGAAAATAGCTACTCTTTGAACGCCTGCGGTGTGAGAAGAATATACAAAGCTTGAGCAAGGTGGGAGTTACTCCTAGTCTAGGTGGTAGTGATATTACATCTCTAAAACGTTATGGGTAGATTTATAAAAAAGGTTTAGACAGAGTTTTCTAATCTTCATGCATTTCCCATTAATATTTACGATTTAAGTTTAGAAAATAAAATAAAAAGAAACGGAGAAAAAAAATCAACAAATATGCATAATTCGTTAAATAGCTTAATGATGGATTATAAAATGTCCTTACATCGTAGGAAAGATAAATTGGCAACTGACTAACGCAAATTTAAAAAAGTGAAATAGATTCAAGTGAAATAAAAATTATGAGGTCGTTCCAGTTTGTCGGGAGGTCGTCTATTGCTTCACTGCATGGTTAAATGTATTGCATATTTGGTAATCTATCCATCTGCATTTGCTGCAGAAGAGTCTTTGAAACAGTTTGTCTAGATCAGTGCTTTTCAAACTTTTTGCTGGAGCGGAACCCCAAGGAAACATTCTACTGGCTCGAGAAACCCATGTGCAATAATTTAATAGTCTTATGAACACATATCTGCACAAGAGACTTAAAAATTACTGCCGATTTTAGCAGTTTTGTAAATTCTTGCGGAACCCCTGCACTGTACTGGCAGAACCCTAAGGTTCCACGGAACCCTGGTTGAAAACCACTGGTCTAGATAGTATGTAATGAAACTGTTTGTCTAGATAGTATGTAATACAATGGTAAAAAATTATGTAGTCAACCAATTGGTGGCGATTTGACTTCAGAACTAAATGTTTGTATGTCAGTTGTGCCAATTCTGACGCCAAGCTCATTCGTTGGTACTATAAAATCGTAGTTAACAGAAACTTGCTGCAGAGGGGGAAGAAAATGTTAATTATTTAGAAAAGGAAAAAAAGAAAGAACAGAACTTAAAACGATGTGTCCTACTTTTGAGGATGTAAATATGAATGTTAGACCTAGATCAATATTGGTTAATTGTTGTTCCTATTTTCATTCTTGTTCTAGTTGTTTAACACTAAATTAGCCCTGATCGAGCAGGTACCTGTCTTTTCATATATATATAATATATATATATATATATATATATATATATATATATACATGTATGTACACACACACGCACTCACTCACTCTCACTCGTATGCATGCGCGCACACACACATACACACATCACAAAACACGTACACGCACACATACAATCAGATGAAAGATAGGTCATACAAAGATGTGGACGCTCTCTAGTATGTTATACATACCATGTATAGAAATAAGGTTGTGTGTTTGCTTGTGTGTGTTTGCTTGTGTGTGTGGGGGGGGGCTTTGTGTTTGTGTACGAATGTGTGATATATGGGAGTAACTAAATTCATTATCCATTGTTTAACCTTTTTATCTGAGACAATATTTTGTAATTTTAAAGAGATTTGGCAGATGTTTCAAGCTAACTAAACGGTTACTTGTTGGTGCCTGTATTGACTCGATGATATTGGTATATTTGCCTTTATAGGTAAGTTCTCTACTGACTTGAGAAGATACTTTAACGAAGAACTTTAAACAAAGAAACCAGAGCTGAAGAGAAGGTGATATTAGTGATTGTGGTGGTGGTGGTGGTGGTGGAGTTAACGGTGGCACCAGCGGCGTTGGCGGTGAGAGGGAAGGAGGGAGTGAGGAACGAGATGGCGTGACATTTAGTCTGTTGATATCGCCTGAATGTTAACTGGATTGCAAGTGGGATGTAATAGATTTGTGACTGATTGTAAAAGTACAGGAAGAGAACACTTATTGCACTGTGGCCACTACAAAAGTCGCTAATTGAGATATGGAATGGACTGTTAGATTAAAGATGACTTGACTGGACAACTTACAGCTTGTCACTAACGAATGTCAGCCTCTATTCTGCCAAAAACATACGTGAAATAGAGGACGACTGCAGAATGGAACTGTTAGTGATAGTCCACAAAGTTTTCTTGTCTGTACTTGTGTTTTTGTATTTACATACAATCTATTTTAGTATGGAACAGCTATGATATTTTGAATCACTGTAATTATATTAGTTAATACTCTTCCTCTCCATATCCTTTCACTGGTTTAGTTATTGGACTGCAGCCATGCTGAGACATCGCTTTATAGATATATGTTCAAATTTAAGACGAACTGCATCGAAGTAATTAACAACACTTAAAGACTAATTGCCAAGTAGTTAAGAAGAAATTTACAAGCATACAAGAGGACATACATGTCATAGGTAGTTTTTAAATTAAAATGTAGGCCTCCAGCATGACCTTGTCCATGCTAGCTAAACCAAAGTAAAAACACTAATGAACCTAAAGAACGCATGCATAACAACGAGAGAGCAGTACTAAATTTACATGTTCTTTCGAACTACTAGTAACAGCTGCAAAATTTCCCTCAAATCTCGCCGCTCTCTCTCTCTCTCTCTCTCTCTCTCTTACAGTGTTACTCAAAAAGAATACACAGGACAATGTTGTCTTAAATATATATAAAAAAGACCCCCCCCCCCAAAAAAAAAACAAGGAAACAATAAAA
>NW_021835505.1:27500-39742 GCF_006345805.1 Octopus sinensis
GAATGTATGTATATTTCAATTTATGCATGTGTATATATGTATATACATATGAATGTATATATATTAAACTTTTTAATACTTTTTGATAGTTATATATATTTTTTTTTAAATTATAAATACAAATTAATAATTTTAATTTTAAATTTAAATAATTTAAATTTTAAATTTTATATTTTATATATTTTGTAAATTATATTAATTATTTTAATTTTTATGTTTTGGTTTATGTTTTTCATTGTTTGATTTGCCTAATAGTGGTTTCATCTCTAATTTAATTTATATATATATATATATGTATATATATATATGTGTGTGTGTGTGTGTGTGTGTTTATATACACGCGTATATATACACACACACACACACACACACAACATATATATATATATATATATATATATATATATATATTATACATATACACACATGCATGCGTGTGTTTGCAACAGGGATTTCATTCTGTAATGTATCCATGCGTGGCTATATTTCCTAACTTACTTTTACGAATACTAATCGTGAGTATTCTAACGGCAAAAATTTTTCTCTAGTAGCAAGTCTTGTAAAGATTAGGAACCTATATACTAGGAAGCATTTTCCCTGCTTCTTAACCGATTCTGGCACCTCGACCACTTAATTACAATAATCCTACCCAACGCAGTGAGCAAGCAGAGTCATTAGCACGCCGGGTAAATTGCTTTCTCCTGGTTTTATGTTCTGAGTTCAAATTCCGCCGAGGCCCGCTTTGCCTTTCATCCTTTCGGGGTCGATAAATTAAGTACCAGTTACGTACTGGGGTCTATCTAATCGACTGACGCCGTTCCCCCAAAATTTCGGGCCTTGTGCCTAGAGTAGAAAAGAAAAATAATCATGACGATGATAATGACACGACGATGACGATGACGATGATGATGATGATGATGATGATAGTTTATCTGATGCAGAACCAGGTAGCATCTGATGGCTTCTGATCTTAACTGATTAGAAGTGTTATCATGTACATTGTTTCGTCTTGGTATAAAAGATGGGCTACAGCAAATATTCTACTCAATAGATTTGCTTGTCAGTTGTTTGACCTTTACCAGATGAGCATGTCCCTTAGTGGCTGACATTATATGCATCTCTGATCATGAGCAGAAGTACCCGTATATTAAGAGGAATTTGGAGGATTTGAATAATTCACCTCAAGAAACATGGGTGTTTTGGTCATCATCCTTAACCAAACCTTATTCAGAGACCTTTTGAGCAGGATTGGCTACTCGACTTGAAGAAAACACTAACTGGAACCTACTTACAGAGTTGTGCACTATTTATCTTGATACGCTGTCACCATGTGATGCATGAACCAGGTGCACTCTTATCAGCCGGGAATTATGATGGGTGTAACGAACTTCGTGTATTTGTACACCAGCGTCATTTTCATGGCATGTGTTGCTCTCTTACTCATTGATAATAATATGGAAGGTTACGTTATGTGTGTATATGTGTGTGTGTGTGAGTGAGTGAGTGTGTGTGAGTGAGTGTTTGTATGTGTATATAGATAGACAGACAGATAGATAGATAGATAGATAGATAGATAGATAGATAGATAGATAGATAGATAGATAGATAGATAGATAGATAGATAGATAGATAGATAGATAGATAGATAGATAGATAGATAGATAGATAGATAGATAGCGAGAGAGAGAGATATGCACATATACATATTTAATATCAATCGTGTAGATAAAAATGCCTGTTTCTGTACGAATTAAAATACCTATTTCTTTACTACCCACAAGGGGCTAAACACAGAGAGGACAAACAAGGACAGACAAACGGATTAAGTCGATTATATTGACCCCAGTGCGTAATCGACCCCGAAATGATGAAAAGCAAAGTCGACCTCGGCGGAATTTAAACTCAGAACGTAGTGACAGACGAAATACTGCTAAGCATTTCGCCCGGCGTGCTAACGTTTCTGCCAGTTCGCCGAATTAAAATACCATGATGCTGAACATTTGTCTGGAGGCTACGATATCCTCCCAAACAGGACCATCATATATATATTATTATTATTTTTTTTCAGGCTTGGAATATCAGCGACAATATTATGGAGTGCATTTTTTTCTAAGATAACTGAAGAGAGGGAATTTCGGAAAGATTTAGTTGCCATATCAAGTAGGTCACATGAATGCGAAGAATCTTCTTCTTGGGTTCGATATTATTGTTCTTCATCGATCAAAAGCAATAGATTTGTGAGGATCTCGTATTTTTAGAAGAACATTTTTCTCTTTCAAATATATCATTTTTTTTTCTCTACCTTCCAATAATTTCAACTTCGAATTAAATTCAAATAGAATTGGCAAATTTCGGATCTCGTAAGTGCATTTAGAACACATATTTACTGTTACTGATATGTTGTTGCTGTAGTTGTTGTTTATGATTTTGTTGTCAGCTTTGATTCGACAGACTCATGAGGAAAGGCATATTCGTAGGCATTCTCGTCTTTTGTCAGACATAGTAAAACTAGAAGTACCTCACACAATTTGTTATACATTCCCGTTGATGCCGTTATTGATACTCTTTCTAGGCAGTAAATATTATCAAGGTCATTCTAACCATGACCATACTATTTATCTCCAACAAATTGCATAACAAAAATAATACAGTACCAACAGAATATTAGATAGTGGTGCTCCTCAGTACACTGTGTTAGAAGAAAAAAAACGAGTTGGTTGTGGATGGAGCGCCTTTCATCATGAACATATCTGCTCAATCAGCAGATCAAGAAATACTAACATCGCCGACAACAACGCCGGGGCTCATCAGAGAGTAGTACAAATCCGAAACAGTTTTACCCGTCTAACTGACTTTGCAGTATACGAATGTGTTTTTTGTTAAATCTAAATCCAAATACCGCTGCATCTGTCTTTCGCGTTTATTGATCTTATTGTTGATAAAATAAATATAAGTGTATATAAAAAGTTATCGATGTAATCGATTATACACTCCTTTCACATACACACACACACACACACACACACATTTTGAAGTTAATATGCTAATGCTGCTTTTAGAAACTGCGTATACGTACATGCACGGGGAAAGATAGATAGCTAGATAAAGAGGGAGAGGGAGAGAGAGAAAGGTAGAAAGGGGAAGGGATATACAGACTGGTGGGGAGAGGGACGGATAGATAGCCAAGTAGATAGGTAGACATTAAGACATTAAGATAGAAAGATAGTGGTATAGAAAGATAGATTGACAGATAAATACATACGTGTAGGCCATGAATTCTTGGGTGTTGAGAAAGAGAAACAGACAGGAAGAGAGAGAGTAGAGAGAAAGAAAGAGAGAGAGGAAGTGAGAAAGAAATAGGGTGTATTCGCATGAATTTATCTTCAAAGTCAGTTGTCCCTTAGCAACAGCCAGACTGCCCTTAAAAATTGCACGAATGCACACACAGACATCACACTTAGAGATATAACTTACACACATACACGCACTCAGTGAGCACATACATAGGTTAGACATAAGGGTGGGAACCTAAAACGTAGCTACCCCTATTCCATAAAACATGCGACCGTGTCAGAATATCCACCTTTCCTACCCTAACGACACCCTTCCGACCACCCGCCTTTCAGCACACGCACACACACACACTCTATGACACCTCCAACAAAATTACCTGAAGCGACTATAACAGAAAATGGCGTTTTAATTCTTTACTAAACCGCAACAAAATCAAGAACTTAGTTGAAAACCAGAGTTACGTTGATTTCCGACACACACAGGCGCCTAAAATAACTGCGTGCGCATACATACATACATACATACATACATACATACATACATACATACATACAGATACATACATACATATATATATATATATAATATTATATATTTTTGTATGCATATATATATATATATATGTACGTATGCATATATGCATGTATGTGTGTATGTATGCATTCATGTGTGGTATGTGTATGTATATATATATATATATATATATATTATATATATATACATACATACATACATGCATGCAAACATATAGATAGTTAAGTTTGTGTGTGCGTGTGTATCCGCGCGCGCGCGCGTGGAAGAAGAAGAACAACAACAACAACAGGAACAACAACAAAACCACCACAACACTTAGTGGGCACCCCTATCCTACCCGACCATGTGCTTGGCCCGCGACACAAAAGACTGTACTCTCTCACCTGACAGGTGAGAAAAAGGTGGGTTATGGAGTGTAAACTGGTAGGATATTTTGCACTTGGTTACATCGTCTTTGGAAATTAGCTATATTATCTATCTGCCTATCTATCTCTCCATCTATCTATTTATCAGTCTGTCTGTCTATCTAACTGTAAGGTCACTATGTCTGTCTATTTGTATGTGTTATCTAGAAGTTTGTCTATGTATCTTTCTGTCAATCTGTATGTCTCACCATCTGTCCAAGCTTTCTATCAATCGTTCTGTGTGTGTTGTGCGTCTATGACTATCTATCTATCTATCTATCTATCTATCTTCTATCTATCTATCTATCTATCTATCTATCTATCTATCTATCTGTCTGTCTGTCTGTCTGTCTGTCTGTCTGTCTGTCTGTCTGTCTGTCTGTCTATCTATCTATCTATCTATCTATCTATCCATCTATCTATCTATCTATCTATCTATCTATCTATCTATCTATCTATCTATCTATATACACACACAATTATACACACAGATATGTAGACAGAGCCGGATATTTGTATGGCTCTATATAAATATGTATATAAATATCATATATATATATATAATATATATATATATATATATATATATATATATATGTATCACAGATGTATATTTATGTCTGTATGTGTGTGCATAATAAATATACACATATTTCTTTTTATACTAATCCCGAAAATAGTTTTTTTTTTTTTCTTCTAGGCTATTATGCAAAAGTTTAAATAAATGTGTGCGTGTATATACATAAGTCTATTTAACTGTCTATCTATCTACTTCTATCTATCTATCTATCTATCTATCTATCTATCTATCTATCTATCTATCTATCTATCTATCTACTATCTATCTATCTGTCTGTCTGTCTTCTGTCTGTCTATCTATCTATCTATCTATCTATCTCTATACTCTATCTATCTATCTATCTATCTATCTATCTATCTATCTATCTATCTATCTATCTATCTATCTATCCATCCATCTATCTATCTATCCATCTATCCATCCATCTATCTATCTATCTATCTATCTATCTATCTGTCTGTCTGTCTGTCTGTCTGTCTGTCTGTCTGTCTGTCTGTCTGTCTGTCTGTCTGTCTGTCCGTCCGTCTGTCTATCTATCTATCATTCTTATCTATTTATCTATCTACCTATCTACATATATCTATCTAACAGTCTATCCATGTTTGTCAGTTTACCTATCCATCTGTCTATATAGATGCACAAATACTCACACACACACGCACACACATATGTACACGCACACACACACCGCACACATATATATAAAACAAACAAATAGTGCAAATGCTTGAAGATGTAACTAAGATATAGGAAACGGATATAAATATATACCCACACAACATGCTTACATACATACACACACATATATATATGTGTGTGTGTGTGTGTATTAATATGACTATATTTATATGCATATCTATGTGAGTATGAGTGATTGTGTGTACACACATATACTTGCGCGTGTGCTCACACACGCACACACACGCACACACACACACACAGAAACGTATACAAATTTAGAGGTGGAGAGTCAGAGATAATACCTTGGAGTTTAAAAGATGAGATCTTGCATCGATTTAATATGAAATATATAACAGCTTTGTAAATAAAACGTAAAGCTGGAGGCTTACATTGGCGGATCACTATCCAGGCGGATTCATACACTGATCCATTTGTGTTTGTGTGGTGGGTGCATAAGTGTATGCGTGTGTGTCCTGTTTCTGTTACCTATTTTGAACCTCCGCAAAATCCCAAATTTTATTTAATTTGCTTTGCGAGAGCAAGTGTTTCATCGAAATGTTAATTTGTTAAATGCTCGAAATAAGAGAGTAGATAAAATGCCAACAACTGATGAAGGGTTGTTTTTTATGTTGTTTGTTTTGTTTTCCATTTCTGTCTTTCGTTGTTCGAAAGAATAGTTCATGTTCCATGTACTCGTGCTTCGTACTTTGTTATTGTACGTCTCGTGACGTCCTGTCCCCACATAAGCATATAAATATACGTATAGATGTAAGTATGTACATATACGTATGCATATGTGCATATATGTATATATAAGGTTTATATTATTATTATATATAATGGAGAGAGAGTGGGGAGAAAGAGAAAGAAAAATAGATAGGCAGACAACTCACCTTCATCTATCTATCCATCTGTCTTTTCGTCTGTCTGTCATCTATCTATCTATCTTTCCATTTGTCAGTCTTCCTCTCTCTCATTATCTATCTACCTATCTAACTATCTCTTTCTCTGAGTATCAATCCATTCATCCATCCACCCATACATCCATCCCCCTCTCTCTCTACCTATCTGTCTATCTACCAAACCATCCATCCCTCTATCCACCCATTCCTCTATCTATCTGTCTGTCTCTCTATGTGTCTGTCTGTCTGTCTGTCAACAGAGAGAGAGAGAGAGAGAGAGAGGTGAGAGCGAGAGAAGATAGGGAGATATACCGGTTAAAATGCAAAATTAAGCTAATTATCAGTGAAATACAACAAGGGAAGAGATTGTATGGTGTAATCCAATGAAGTTCCTTTGTCAATGTACGTCTGGCAGATAAACATACAAGATTAAAGAAAAACACACACTCTAAATCAACAAAAGAAAACCAACA
Organism: Octopus sinensis; assembly: GCF_006345805.1. Taxonomy (NCBI): domain Eukaryota; kingdom Metazoa; phylum Mollusca; class Cephalopoda; order Octopoda; family Octopodidae; genus Octopus; species Octopus sinensis. Next base: position 34,369 of record NW_021835505.1, read on the forward strand.
AAATCAAGGAGAAACAAGCGAAAATAATTATTTTTGAACTTGTGGTTTATAAATGAACATACAATACAGAATATGCTCAACGATGCGTAAGTAACAGTGGGAAGAAAAGAGCGTGTGTGTACGATTGTGTGCGAGTGTGGATATATATAAATGACATATCCAATGTCTATCACAGAGTATATATATATATAATATGTATGTATATATATATATATATATATATATATAGTTATACATGCGCACGATAACACAATATGTGTCTGATCGTTTAGGTACCCGAAGAAGTTTAGGTCTGAGTTTTTGATGACCTGAATTAATTAGGAAATTACAAATTTTGAGCATTTAAACTAACCAATATATGATTTCGTGATAGCAACCCCAGCCGTACCATCTTAATTTATAAAGAAAATGTCTAATAAGAATGCGTTGGCAAGTGCTACATGCCTGGCATTTCAAATTATAATAAACTTGCTGTTTGTTACATTTATAGAATGACGTGATAGATGAAAGAAGTGATTATCTTTAAGGGAAAATTCCATATGTATATTAATTATAATTATTTTTATTTTCATTTGCTTATTTATTGCTTTACAACTTTACTACTGTTCTCCAAATACTGAATGCCAATTAGACTCATTTAAGTTTTGCTATAAACCTTTATATATTCTATAATTTGATTGAATTGCTGCTTTCCAATTGTTAATAAGTAATTTTGGAGAAAATCAACAATGTGAACTAAAGTATAGAATTTTTCCCACAAAAAACGCATTTCGAGGATAATCAAATATATATTTGTAAATCTATATATGTAAGTTAATGTTTATCTAACTAGAAATACGCCTAAGTATCAAAAATTGAAACACGTGTTCAATTTTTACTTGGTTATTACTATTTGTTGCATTTCACGCGGGTTTGGAATACTTCTACATAATATTTTACAAACATCTTGATTTATGCTTTTTTTGTGTACAAATGTTTGCGGTAGAAGGTGGCACGTTACCTAAAGATATTTTTTGCTGATAATACTGGGGAAGTGAGTTGATTATCTTATGCAACCGGCTTATGTAATAACGACAACTCATTTGCTGAAACATATGTCGCATAAAGCGTAAAATGAAAATTAGGTTTATGTATATATATACACAAAGACAGAGAGGGGGAGAAGGGAAGATAAATATATACACAATTTCTCTCTTACACACAAATATGCATATCTTCAAAGCACCTTCCTCGTAGTCATCGAAGCAAAGTCACATCACCGTTTTCAACGAGAGTTCACTGAAGATTGCCGCATTTAAGTTAGGGTCTTAAATACTGGACTTTGTACCTTTGACCTTTACATTGCCAAAGCAAACGATTAAATCCAATAAAGCCAAAAATTACTAAAACTACTAACGTATCCTGTTCCTACGAAAGCGACACCTAAATTTACACACCTGAATAAATTCTAAATAACAACATTGCCCCAAATTTAATCAAACATTTATCCAAACTACCACTCCATAACACCCTACTCTAAACCCTAATTACCACTCCACTCAAACCTACATATCCAAGGAAGATTTTAACTCAACAGAGACTATATGAAACCAAGATTAACCAAGATTGACCGACGGCGTGTGTATTTGTGTGTGTGAACTTCACCATCTATTGTGACATCCTCTAAACCGGTGTAGTATGATTTCAGGGGCAGTTATTCCTGCTGATCGATCTTCCCTCGATGGATCACGAATCGCTTCTGTCTCTGGTTTCCATTTGGTGGATCATTTCTAGTCATGTTCTATCCATGACGGAAACTTAAACTCAGTTTTTCAACGCAATAAGAAAGGGAAAGAAAGTTAGGTTGATCTCGGCAGGATACGAACTTAAACGGGCACAAACAATGCCACTAGTCACTTTGTCAGACGCCTTATCGATTCAAATAATCTACCGCCGAGAACAATAATTAAAGACATCAAGTGAGCCCAAGTCTCGTGGGTGTTTACGTGTGTACGTGGGTATATATTGGTGCGAGAGAAAGAGACAGGGATAAAAGGAGAGGAAGAAAGACCGACAGTTGAATAGATGCGTAGATAGCAAAAAAGAGATGGAGAGAGAAGTAAATAGTTAAATTAAATATAAACTGTAAAAAAAAATGATTGTAGGAGAGAGAATAAAAGAAGACAAATACGTTGAGAAATAAATTAGATGTAGAAGTAAAATCTTGAGGTGAAAATATAAAACTAATTAATGAGACGGCTGGAAAAGTGTACAAAACAATTAACTAAAAGTAAAGAATAAAAACTAGAAAAGAATAACTTGGGCGAAGAAAATAGCCCGGATGTATACGGAAAATTAACAAAGCAACAATAGGTAGAGAGTGGAAAAGACTCACAGACGAATAGAATGACAGATGAAGTTGATTAAATAAATCGAAATCAATAAGGCGATATGTAACCACATTTTCTTAAGCTTCGTCGTCTTCTTCTTTTCAGACAGAAACAACAAAGCAATTAAATGAATAAATAAATCACAAAAAGAAAAAAAAATCACTCGCAAGATTAGCAACAAATTGTAACAGTAGTACGTTAATTCATACACTTATGCACACACACACATACACACAACACACAGATGGGACTATGTGTGTATATGTATGCATGTGTGTTTAAATGTTTCAATGTATGTTTTTTCCATTTATTCTTCGCTCTCCTTCCTCTATCTTACTTTCAGGATTAGTAAATCTCTCAGTTAAAACGAAAACAAAGAAAAGAAAAGAAATGAGAGAAGAGAAATGAGAGAAAAGAAATGAGAGAAAAGAAATGAGAGAAAAGAAATGAGAGAGTTTCACTGACTCAAAAGAAGGAAAAGTCACCCAAACTTCAGATTCTGCTTCTTATTACTAACAACTCAAATTCTATAGATGCTATACATATCTATTTGGTCTGTCTGACTGTCTGCCTATCTATCTATCTATCTATCTATCTATCTATCTATCTATCTATCTATCTATCTATCAATCAGTCTGTGTGTGTATGTCTGTTTGTCTTTCCGTCCGTCTGTCGGTCTATCAATCTATCTGTTTGTCTGTCTGTCCATATATATGTGTATATATATATATATATATATATATATGTGTGTGTGTATAGCGCAGGAGTGGCTGTGTGGTAAGTAGCTTGTTTACCAACCGCATGGTTCCGGGTTCAGTCCCACTGCGTGGCACCTTGGGCAAGTGTCTTCTACTATAGCCTCGGGCCGACCAAAGCCTTGTGAGTGGATTTGGTAGACGGAAACTGAAAGAAGCCTGTCGTATATATGTATATATGTTATGTATTGTGTGTCTGTGTTTGTCCCTTAGCATTGCTTGACAACCGATGCTGGTGTGTTTACGTCCCCGTTACTTATGCGGTTTCGGCAAAGAGACCGATAGAATAAGTACTGGGCTTTCAAGAATAAGTTCGCGGGTCGATTTGCTCGACTAAAGGCGGTGCTCCAGCATGGCCGCAGTCAAATGACTGAAACAAGTAAAAGAGTAAAAGAGAGAAGTATATACATATATGCCTGTATCTATGTATGTGTTGTATTTGTCAAGAGATAGTAATAATAAAAATTCAATAGACGCACCAGTACTATAAAATAAATCGCATAATAGGAAACAGGAGGTGTGTGTGTGTGTGTGTGTGTGTCAGATCATAAAAATAAAAATAGACAAAAAAGAAAAGAAATTCTTATGAGTCAACATGTGATGGCCTAAGTGATCGTTCGATACCTTCAAAACTTCTTTGAGAATGGTTAACAAAGCAAGACTTATTAGCATTGTTGGTGAACCTGAAATTTGAGGTCGTAAAAATTTAATCGTCAGGTCAAGAAGGTAAAGGCATAATCTTCAGATTAAGATGGCAACGCTTTAATCTTCAGATTAAGCATGTAAGCTTTTGTATGTAAATAGTTAGACGCTACAATTACGCATTGAATTATGCGGTCGTATAAATCAATTCAATTCGATAAAGATATTAAACAAACAAAACGAACAGAAAGCAAAAATCAAAAAAAAAGAAAGCAAAATAAAAAGTAAAAAAATTTAAATAAACGTATAATGGCAGTCTGGAGAAGAGAATTCTAACACTTCCGCAGTTCAAATTTTTCATTCACCAAAGGAAAATAAATGAAATAAAATAAAATGAATAAATATATATATACATATATAAATAATGATGATAATAATAATAATAATAATAATAATAATAATAATAATAATAATAATAATAATAATAATAATAATAATGATGATGATGATGATAATAATAATAATCTATTGTGTCTGGGGCGAGTCATTGTCTTTTCGTACCTTATAATTTAACACACTCACCGGTAAAATTTCCATTTATTTCTTTTTTATTTTTCTAAAGTTTTCGTTGTGTTTTGCAATCTTTTCAATAGTTTTGACTAACCCTAATTTTACCGTGAATGTGTTAGATAATACGGCACCAAAAGAGAATGACTCTCCCCAGACACAACAGAATATGCTTCGACACACGAACTCACATAAAGAATCTTGCAAACTAAATCCCAAAACGAAATAATAACTAATAATAATATAATATAATAATACTAATAATAATAATAAAATAATAATAATAATAATAATACTAATAATAATAATAATAATGACAATAATATGGTTTTTAAATTTTGTCACAAGAACAGCATTTTGGGGGAGGAGATGAGTCGATTACATCGACTCCAGGGCGTAACTGTTACTTATTTAATCGACCTGAAAGGATGAATGGCAAAGTCGACCTCGGGGGATTTTAATTCAGAACGTAGCGACGGACGAAATGCCGCTAAGCAGTTTTCCCGGTGTGCTAATGATTCTGCCAGCACGCCGACTTATAATGCATTCAAGTTTTGGCATAAGGCCAGCATGTTCGGGGGGAAGGGGTAAGTCTATTACATCGACCCTAGTATTCAACTGGTACTTATTTTATCGGCCCCGAAATGATAAAAGCAAAGGACCTCGGTGGGATTTGAACTCAGAACGTAAAGACGGGCGAAATTCTTAACAACACCATAAAAATGCTCTGCTTGAAAATGTCAGAACGTTGATCTCGTGATGACACATACTATTGACATCGTCAAAAATTTTATTATCATTTGGGACATGGTTATACTACATGTTTTTGTTGTGAAAAAAGAATTCACCAACTTTTCGGAAGAGTTTCAAATTTTTCCATGCATTTATTAAGAGTCTGCTTGATTGCGGTCGATAATTCGAGCTTGTCACATTTTTAATCATCAGTTACGAGTATTTGTGAACCAACTTCGCTTTTAATGCTAATTAATGCAAAAAATTCCATGTGAAAAGTTACGATTTCGATCTTACTTGAGTCTACAA